>NC_091147.1:21312941-21398275 GCF_041381155.1 Argopecten irradians
GAAACAACACGAACATACCGAAGTCTAACAAAACACTCACCTCACACTACATAATGCTACAAACCGCATATATTGCAGACCGTCTTTTCATGACCCTGGCTGATCATGGGACGTGAATTAATCAAACAAACAAACGTTTTCCCGAATCGGTGATTATTGAGACATATAATGATCTAACATCTTGTAATGTTTAGCATGATAAAGTACGTTTATTACTTTGAAAATCTACCGATATTGTTGTTAATCATTTCATGACAATATACGAAATATATCAAAATAATCAGAATAAAAGCATGTAAAAGAAATTGCTAAGGCAGACACAAGGGAAATTTCCATTTGGTAGATTCGTTTTTCATAGATAACAGTATTAACTTATTACGTATTGTTTCCAATAAATGAGTTTCCATATTAATGAGTCATGATTGTTTATGTAAAGTAATAGGTTTGAGAGTTCAATACTCATTATACTTGTCTCTACAAACTGATGGTTTATCCCAATGAGGTTGTTTCTTTGGTCGTCGTCCCGATTTATAAAACACAGGCTGTACAAAATATCTTATCACAATTTATAGCCTAAATATATTTTAATGATATCTCATATAACGCAATGTAAACACAGAGAAACCGTATGCAAACAATACAATAGAACAGAAACCACATGCTGGAAGAATTGGAAAAGAATATAACAAAGACGTCTAAAAGAAAACAATGAATATCCAATCCATCACATACGTCTACAACATGTACAATGATCACTGAGGTAAAATATCAAAATATTTTAAAAAGAAACCATTACAAAAATGATAGAAAAAAAACAATTATCTTTTGGGGACATACACGAAATATATATTCAGAGTGTCTTTCTGCTTTTATTATGTATATTAAAAATGTCAATTCTGCAATGATTGTATCTTGGGGATATCTGACCAATATAAAAAAGGGTTAGATTAAAAAGTGTGAATAGGGGGTTCAATTCAATTTACCAACACAATTGCGGAATAAGCAATTGTTACTCGATGTTTAATTCCTTTTTAAACCAAAAACTCAAAGTAATGTTTTATGTAAGACATATTGTAAAAATGTTGGTTTAAAGGGGGACATTGCTGCATATACCATGATCATGGTAGGAAAGTATTAAGTCCATGCGTACATTCGGGGAATGAAGCGGATTTAACGAAAGTTAAAAAGATGGTATCCTTGTGAACTAACTGTAATAATATAAAAACACAAATGCAGTAAAGCAATTTCGATAAATTAACCGATGAAATTTGGTTTTATTTTAATATGAACTGAAACAACTAAAATAATATAACGTTACTATTATAATATAATCAACTTCCATATGTAAACTAGTTAATGAGCAATTTAATTTGAATCTGGACATAGGTATAGCGCACACATGTACTTGCTAATGTAGGATTTAATCGTTTTTACTTAAAATGTTAAACATAATGTTACATTTTTAGACACGTTATGTTTAAGAAATAAGTTTAGCTTGGGGAAAATAAAACGACATGCTAGTTAGTTATTATAGACTTGTGGCTCGGCATGTAGTGTTTCATAAATCTTAAGCATTCGACTATTGCGACGAACAAAGCAAGTTGAAATCTATTGGTAATGAGATTGTTATTAAATTCACGCATATAAATATTGTCCTTATTTAGTTTCTTATAATTGTGGCTAAGTATCGACATTTGAATAATATATGTTATATAAAATTAAATGATGTATGGGTTATACTTACCTTGGCGATCCCCGTCTTCCTATTAACCTTGTTTCATTTTTTTCAGTAATTATATGAACATATTACTTCCGGGTTGTACGTTTTGGCAAACGTTAGTGACATAGGCTATATTTGAAATACAATGTGTAACGTGTTTTAATTAGGCAGTGGATAATTTACATAGTGATATTATGTTTCGATAAGCTTATTTTTTTAATCAGATCACGCATATAATGATAATGGTAACCATTGATCAACACACAACAACATATGCAAATATAAATTACCATAGGTCTTAGTTGTAATAATATGGTATCCCTACACTCGTAGACATACATCGGTAAGCTTTTCATATCTTGGTATGTATACGAGATTACACTTTATTTAATTTTTAATTTATGCTTAATTAAAAAATAATTTAATTACAACACAACTACACAACAGCTTGGCAAAGACTGTAGGTCGGGATTGTCACTGGGTGCACGATATCAGTCATACTCTTTGTAGCAGCGATGAACTTAATCATCAAAGCTGTTGAGAAGATGAGTAGGGGTCCGTACCTGTCGACAGGCAGCAGGCAACCTCCAACCAGAGCGTTTATGGACGATATGACGGTGACGACGAAGACGGTGGTAGAAGGAAGGTGGACTCTGAGAGATCTAGAAGAGCAGATCACTTGGGCCCGCATGAGGTTCAAACCAGCCAAGTCCCAAGGCAGAAGAATGGATGAAGGCAGTTGAGAAGAGTGGACTCCCAAGGAAATCCAAAGCCTGGATATACCTGCATGGCGTACTACCCAGATTCTTGTGGCCATTGCTTGTCTACGAAGTACCACTTATATCTGTAGAGGCAATGGAGAGGATGATCAGTGGACACCTTCGAAGATGGCTGAACATTCCACACAGCTTCAGCAGTGTAGGCTTGTACAGGTCAGGGACCAAACTCCAACTCCCGCTAAAATCGTTAACGGAGGAGTTCAAGGTTACCAAAGTACATCAAGTCATCATGTTGATGACAAGGTCAGAGAAGCGAGAGTCGTTACACGAACAGGAAGAAAGTGGGACGCTAAACAGGCTTTGAAGGAAGCAGAGGCAAGACTTCGGCATGGTGATATCGTAGGGTCCGTGGCATCAGGTCGTCTTGGCCTGGGAACCATCACAAGGCCAAGGCGGTAAAGGGGAAACCAACGGACACGTAGGGACATGGCCCAGGCAGAGATTAGATCGATGGATGAGGAGGCTAGGCAGGTGAAGGCAGTGAGCATGAGACAGCAGGGCAGCTGGACTCACTGGGAGGGAGTGAGGCAGAGGAAAGTATCTTGGAATGAAGATGGAAGGTCACAGACTTAGCTTCCTGCTGAAGTCAACCTACGATTTACTGCCAAGCCCAACCAACCTATTCACCTGGGGAATCAATGACAACGTTGAGTGTGTACTTTGCAGGAACCAGCTAACCTGGTACATGTCCTCACATCATGCCAGGTGGCACTTTCAGATGGAAGATACACATGGCGCCACGACTAGGTCCTCAAGGAGGTAGCAGCAAGTCTAGACCGTGCAAGGAGGAAAAAGCGGACGATATCGAAAGGGCCAAAGTTTGTCACATTTCTGAAGTCTGGAACCCGGGCTACAGGAAGCGTAGAGGCTGGTGGGATACTCGCAACAGCAAGAGACTGGGAAATGAGGGCAGACATCCACCAGAAGATTGGTTTCCCAGCAGAGGTGGCTTCAACACCACTCCGCCCCAATGTTGTGTTATGGTCCCGCAGCTCTAAGCAAGTAGTCTTGGTGGAACTAACAGTACCATGGGAAGACAGGATGGAGGAGGCCAACGAACGGAAGCAGCAGAAATACCAGCAGCTGGTGGAAGAATACCAATATCGAGGATGGAAGACATGGTGATTACCGATAAAGGTCGGATACAGGGGTTTCCTCGGCCAATCATTTAGTAGAGCCCTACGCTTTTTACATGTAGGGGTAACGGGAGCAGACCGGAGGAACCTGATAGCAGCAGTTAGCAGGCAGGCAGAAGTTGCTTCCAGTTGGATCTGGAGGTAGAGGGAGGAGAAGTGAATTGGTCACCAGCAACAGTGCTAGCCTCAAGGTGACGAATAGCAGAAGGACAGACATCGCTGCCCGATGAGGGGACCGACCAACATTGGAGTCATTTGATGTATTTAAGGTATGGAACAATACATCCATTAAAAAAACCACACAGAGTTTCAATAAAAAAAAAAATAAAAACACATTATTCCGAAAAAACCCTGAAAAAAAACCCGATTGCATCAGTAAAATATCACGAAATATATGTTAATATTTTTATAGTTCTTTCTTTATTTTATTATCAAAAAGAGTCCATTTTGAAACGATTATTGGGATTGGGATATCTGACTTACCAATATAAAAAGTAGTGGATTGAAAGTTGAGGAATGGATGTTCAACTTACCTTGACAATGGCGATACAATAAATTGTTGGTCAAAATTTATTTTGAACCTAAACATCCATGTAGTACATCATATGTTGCTTTAGTGTTGGTTTAAAGGGACCACAGAATCAAACCAAAAATAGATTTCTGGAAAAACTCATTTGATAAAGAGTAGAATGTTTCGGAGGCTGCTTATTGGGTATCACTGGTGCATCAGTTTCAAATGTTCAATGTGTTGGTAGGCAAATATAAGGTAGATGCTAAATGTGGTGTTTATGACATGACTCAGATTTCTGTAGGTTCACTTGTTTATTTCGAAAATCTCCCCAGAGGAAGGTACATCTGTTTACATTGAACTTCCCGGAGGAAGGTATTCGATTCACAGAACTCCCCGGAGGAAGGTAAAAGACTACAACATATGAAAATAAAGTCACAATAAGACAGATGTACAATGTGTCCTTATAACTACACATGCCTAATTGAAACTTAATATATCTCAGTACCCTCAATACTTTGATAACTATACACATAATTGACTAGAGATATTAAGTGTAAATAATGAGATATGAGAACAAAATTACGCATGTAAATTACCTGGATTTCCTATTTGACAATATTTCTATATATGAACACAATATATATGCATTCACCTTCAGACAGAATGTCTCTAAGTACATTATTTATAATAAATTGTTATCTATAATAAAGTTTGCCTAGTAAGACATTTCGTCCCATGTATAGACATGTAATTATACGAGGACGAATTGACTAAATTATACTTCGATCGAAACAGTAATTATATCTATCTAAAAGGCTTATTCACATTATACCTTTCTAGTAAAATATGACTTACGAGCACTGAACATGTGCTCCAGCAGACGATACATGATCAACGATAATCAAATGACTAAAAAATTAAAATGGCAAATAAACTATCGTGAAATAATCACAATGACTGAATAATGTTTCCAATCATATAGTAGACAAAAATACATATAAACAATCTATGGACAGGGAATAAACCTACCCTGTGGGGGACCTAAATTTTCCTTTGATTTAGCCGTGGCCCGGCATGTTGACAACCTGAGTCGAATCTAAAATTTGGCTAGACTAACATCCGGACTGCAAATTCAGGAAAGTTCCGGATTGCAAATAAAATTGTAATAAAATACAAAAAGTCTAAATTTAGGAACATGACACTCCCCTCCTGATATATCTATATCACTACTTAAACAAAAATGTTATGTTCAATGCAAAAAAACTTAGGTAATATCACATAAAAGAATGTCTGAATGATTCTTATACAAGCAAAGAGTATTTTCACATTTGTTCATTCCTTGAAGTCACTCTGGGCTGGTAAGAAACACAACTTCGGTAACTGGTCTGACAAAGTATGTCGTTTTGCCATCTCTGACCACACGGATTTCCACTTTTCGCACTAATTTGTCTTCACTTATGAACACACGGTTAACAACTGCAAGAGGCCATTCCATGCGCGCGACACTCCGATCCTTCATAAGAACGATGTCCCCTTCTTGAAGATTCCTCTGCGGTTTCTGCCATTTGGTACGCGTCTGCAAGTTGAGGAGGTACTTTCTCCGCCATTTCTTCCAAAACTCTTCAGCCAGTACTTGGACACATTTCCACTGATGTCTGTAAAGGTCTTTCTGGTTGAGATGTTCACAACACACTGAAGATGGGCATGAGGTCTTCTGAGTCAGTAGCACAGATGGTGAAAGTACAGTGGCGTCTTGAGGATCACTAGACACAGGTGCGATAGGTCTTGAATTAATGATGGCCACTACCTCTGCCATCAAAGTGGTAAGTATTTCATGAGTTAGAGCTCTACCCTTCATGTCTATCAGCATGGAGTCTAAGATCCTTCTCGCTGTGCCAATCATGCGTTCCCACGCGCCGCCCATATGGGACGCGTGTGGCGGGTTGAAGCGCCAGACAGTACTGTTCTCTAACATGTAATTAGCAAATTTAGGTTCATCCACGTTGATTGTCTGAAAACCCATGATTTCTGTAGATCCTACGAAGTTAGTTCCATTATCAGAGCGAAACTCTCGTACAGGTCCGCGAATAGAGAAGAACCGGCGTAAGGCGTTAATAAAAGACGATGATGACATCTTTTCAATAACCTCTATATGAACAGCTCTTGTTACAAGACAGGTAAAAAGCACAGCCCATCGTTTAGACAGTGCAGTGCCCCCTCAAGTGCGTCTGGAAGAAATGCTCCATGGGCCGAAAACGTCTACAGCTACATACGTGAATGGCGCACATGGCTCAAGTCTATCAGGCGGAAGATCTGCCATTTGCTGATGACTAAGTTTCCCGCGAAGTCGATGACATTCCATGCATGCTTGGAGGATTGAGGAAATCAAACGTTTGGCGCCGGTCACCCAGTAACCTCCTGATCGTACAGCACCCTCGGTCAGATGCCTACCCTGGTGACTGACCTCTGCATGGAGGTGTTCGACAAGAAGTCGAGCCACATGATGTTAACCTGGCACTATAATTGGATTTCGCTCTTCCAGAGAAAAGTTTGAACGGTTGAGAAGACCACCAACTCGAAGAATGCCGTCCTGGTCCAGAATCGGTGTTAAGGATGAGATGCTACTATTAGTAGGTACTGCCTTTGATTCCCTGAGACACCGTAATTCCTCATTGTAGACCTGTTCCTGAACATCTTTGAGGATGAAAATCTGAGACTTTTCAATAAGTTCTGGGGTGAACTGTCTGGTTCCTCCCACGGAGGGGGTTTCCTGATGATTGCAAGGGACTTGAGGTTAGCGATGCCGCTTATGAATGATTTCCAAGTAGAGAAATGTTTGATCCGTTCAGCTCCGATACAAAGTGATGGGGAAGATGAGGTTTTGAGGACCTGGACTTCTGGTCTAACCTCTAGGTCATGTGTCGGTTGAACAAGTGGATATATTCCAGTCTCAGACGTACTCTTTTCCTCCGCCAAGACACTTGTTCCATTGAGCCACATACTTTCCTGCAGATCACAAGCATTTACACATCTACTTCCTTCATCAACAGGGTTACTTTCAGAAGGAATGTGACTCCGCTGGGTTGGTTTCGTAAAGCTGATGATCCTGTCCACCCGATTGCCTACATAAACGTAAAACCGTCTAACTCTGTTGTGTAGATATCCAAGCACTACCATACTGTCTGAATAAAAGTGCATGTTTTCAGATGGAATGTCCAATTGCTCATTTATAGTACGACCAAGCTCTGTCGCTAAGACCGCTGCACAAAGCTCGAGGCGCGGTATTGTATGTCCATGTTGTGGTGCTGTCTTTGCCTTTCCCAACAAGAAGCTCATACAATGCTGATTGCTGGTCTGAAGGAAGGCCAGTGCTGCTACAGCATCTTTTGAGGCGTCTGAGAATATGCAAACCTTCTTCTCCAAATCCTGATAAATGGCGCCAGGAAAGTATAGTCTAGGGACAGAACATGTGCATAGTCTCTCGAGGGAATTGCACCATGCTTCCCATTCTTGTCTTCGTTCCTCTGGTAAAGGCTCGTCCCATTTGGGTGATGATCCCACAAGATCTCGGAAAAGCAGTCTTCCTCGCACAATCACTGGAGCTGCAAATACTATGGGGTCATAGATACCGTTGATAATCGATAGAAGACCTCTTTTTGTGTAAGCCTTTTCAGTGACTCCCGCGCTAAACATAAATGAGTCTAATGAGTCTAATGTCAGATTCCAGTGCAACCCGAGGCTTCTCTGTACTGACGGGCAGTCCGTTGTAAGATCAAGATCTCTAATATCTCCAGCTATGTCATCTGGCTGGAACGTAACGGTTTCAAAACTTCTTCAGAATTGGATGCAATTTTGTGAAGTCTAATTCCACCATTCTCGTGTAAACTCCTTTGGGTTCTCTTAATGAGTGATACGGCTGTAGTTGCATCAGGGTAGATGTAAGACCATCATCCACGTAGAAATTCCTTGATACAAACTCCTTGTCAGAATTCTCTGCTGCTTTTCTTAGACCGTACGAGGCAACTGCTGGGAATGGCGAGTTCCCAAAAACATAGGCAGTCATGCGATACTCAATCAGTGGGTTCGAAATGGAGTTGTCGGCATACCAGAAGAATCGTAGAAGGTTACGGTGTTCCTGGACTACTTTAAAGCAGTAGAACATTTGTTCTACATCAGCAATAACTGCAACTGGATCCTTTCGAAACCTGAGTAGCAATCCGAGTAAACTGTTATTGAGATCTGGACCGGTCATTAGCACGCTGTTGAGAGAAAGGCCATTTTCCTTTGCAGAGGAGTCAAAAACACAGCGAATCTTGTTTGGCTTTTTAGGATTGTATATTCCAAACAGCGGTAAGTACCATCGCTCTTCTTCCGATGCGAGATCTGGGGCAATTTCTGCATGTCCCTTTTCCAAGACTTTAGACATGAATTCCATCATATGAGAATGTTTACGCTGATCTCTATGGAGACTGGTATCCAGTATCGTTGCTGTTCGTAGGCTCTGGGCTCGATTGTCAGGCAATCGCGGACGATCTGGCCTTAACGGTAGAGGTGCTTCCCACTGACCATGACTGTTTTTCTTGAAACCACTGTTCATCACACGCAGGAACTGTTTATCCTCAATCGAGTGGCCAGGCTTATCGTCGTGTTGAGTCTTGGCAAACAACGGGAAGGTGGTTGTTCTGGGATTGTCCTCTTTGAAATCAAAACAGTTAGGACAGGGTTCCATCAATGAGGGTCGTCCATCAACGAGGGTATGTACCTTATTCGTAGTTATATAGGATGTCTGGTGTACCTTGCCCAGACATACTTCTGCAATAATAACCCATCCAAGTTTGAGACGTTGGGCGTATGGTCCGTCCATGGGTCCTATCCTTTGGTCCATGACATGATGCGCAGTAGGCATGTCGCGTCCTATTACCATCAAGATATCTGCGTTGTGATCTAATGGTTGAATTTGTTGAGCGATTCCATGCAAATGGGAATGAACTCGAGCTGCCTCAGGAGTAGGGATTTCATTCCGGTTATTCGGGATATTGTCACATTCCAGGATGACTGGAAGGTTAAGAGAAAACTCTCCATCTATTGACTCCACCACGTATCCTTGGGCTTTCCTCCCAGAGCAAGGAATTACTCCAGAACAGGACGCCATGGTGTACTCTGTATATTGACCGTTTTCTCCAAATCTGTCGAAAATGCAGTTTTGGCTAAACTAGCATTACTCTGGTCATCTATGACTGCGTTTAGACGAATAGCCTTGTATTGCTCTCCATTAGGATATACTTTGACAAGTACAGTTTTTGAACATGATTTACCCATTACTGTCGGGTCTTTACACACTTGCGTACAGCAGGCCTGAGTACTGTTATGTTGTCCTGAGACAGTGGTAGAGCTATGCTCCCCTTCATGGACTGAAGTAGGATTCTGGGAGTAGTCTTCTATATGGAGTACAGTAGGGTGCCGACTTCCACAACAAATATCACACTTCACAGTGACTTTGCAGGATTTTGCTAGATGATTGTCATTACAACATTTAAAGCAGTAACCATGTTTTTTCAGAATATCCTTCCTATCAGGTACAGGCTTGGATGAGAATAAGCGACAGTCTTTCAAGGTGTGACGGGCACCTTCACCGTGAATAGGACATATGTGAGCTGGAGGGTTTTGTTTCTCTACGTCAGTCTTTTTAGTAGAAACCTTCATATTTCCGCTCCTCTTCCCTGTAGCACTATCTGATACCTTGGATTGAGTTGACTGAGGAGGGTCCAATTGAAGTCCTGGATCATTCATTCTTTCAGCCATACACGCTACGAAACAGGAGAAGACACTAAATGGTGGATAGAGGATGTTTTGATCTTTCTTGTGCCTAAAGGCCATGTCTGTCCATTTCCGTTGTACGAACGATGGAAGTTTGTTGACTATAGACTTCACTCCAGCTGAAGAGTTAAATGAGCCAAAGAAGCAGTGTACATCACGTTTTCCTTTAAGGATTGCATCTCAGTCAGTAAATCAGAAAGTTCATACATCTTCAGATTATCCTTGTTAGATAGCCTTGGGAATTGATCGAGCCTCCTTTGAAATGACTGTACAACAAGCTCCGGAGAACCATACCTGCTGTCGATTCTATCCCATATCTTGGTAAGTGCTAACCTCTCATCATGGGAGTGTGCTGCTCTAAGACTTAATGCCTGTTTAGAGGACTCTGGGCCCAACCATCTTACTAAAAGATCAAGTTCTTCTGTAACAGTGACATCAAGCTCTCTTATAATGTTCTTGAAACTGGCTTTCCAAAGCATGAATCTTTGTGGTTCATCTGAGAACTGAGTGAATCTTGACAACAAAAGATCCTTTTTTATCATGAACTTGGTGAGTTCCGTGGTGTCCTTACAACTGCTGTTAATCATAGCTGGACTAGGTGTGGCTGGATGTTGTTCAGGGGAGCCCCATTCAGATGAAGCGATACGAGGAGAATCTGGGATGACAAACTGTGGTACGTGTGCCTCCAGTGGTGTAGATTGTACTGGAGGTCTTATAGGACGGTGTGTAACAAACGTAACCTGAGGGGTTTCCTTTGGCAGTTGATTTGAAAATGGGAACTCCGATAAACCCGGTTGGAAGGTTGGAGCAGATGGACGAAGTGGAGGGCTGGTGAATTGATCAGCTGTAATGTTACTGAAATCAGGAAGCGGAGGGAGGTTCTGTATTGGTTCTGGACTCGGCTGATCTGCCTGGTTGATATCCTTCCCTACAAAATTCACAGTATCGTTTACAAAGGCTTCTGTACGTAGCTGTAATCCATGACTATCAAGGCTGTTCTTATCTTCCTCAATAAGTTCCTGTACAGCATGGAGTTCTGCCTCTGCTTTTTTTAGGTCTCTTTTCGATCTAAGTAATTTCAGACTTATGTCAACTGCAGTTTGTTGTTTTAATACTTTTGCCTCCTTTTCCATAAACTCCATGTTCACCTTTGCTCTTTCATGTTTTAGTCTCTGTTTAGTAAGTATGTAATCAACTGAGGATCTATGGGATCGACTGGAACAAAACGATGTTTGTGACCGTGCCTTGTCTTCCTTTGTTGGAGGGCCTCTGTCTGCGGAATCAATCTTGGAAAGAATACTTTCACGAACAAGTTTGTGACTGGCAAGTTCTCTAAAACTATCTGCTGTTCTTGTCCTCTGAAGAAAATCCATGAATTTGTCTGAAACATCTATGTAGAGAGATTTGTTTACGAGTAATTCTTTCTAACAACCTTCTTCAGCATTTATGATTATCCTATGGATCAAATCATGAATTGTAGCTCCTAATTTCACCAACTTTTTAGAATAGTCTTGAACAACGGCTTGAAACATTGTCTCGCCTTCTGGTGTTAAGTTCCTGGTACGTGTCTCGCTTGCCATACTCATTGTTGTTGTGTAGTCTCGACGAGTTTCCTGTAGGTTCACGATTCGCAGGTCTTTACTCGCAGGTCTTTTACTGTGGTGTTTATGACATGACTCAGATTTCTGTAGGTTCACTTGTTTATTTCGCAAATCTCCCCAGAGGAAGGTACATCTGTTTACATTGAACTTCCCGGAGGAAGGTAGTTATTCCTTTCACTGAACTCCCTGAAGGAAGGTATTCGATTCACAGAACTCCCCGGAGGAAGTTAAAAGACTACAACATATGAAAATAAAGGCACAATAAGACAGATGTACAATGTGTCCTTATAACTACACATGCCTAATTGAAACTTAATCTATCTCAGTACCCTCAATACTTTGATAACTATACACATAATTGACTAGAGATAATAAGTGTAAATAATGAGATATGAGAACAAAATTACGCATGTAAATTACCTGGATTTCCTATTTGACAATATTTCTATATATGAACACAATATATATGCATTCACCTTCAGACAGAATGTCTCTAAGTACATTATTTATAATAAATTGTTATCTATAATAAAGTTTGCCTAGTAAGACATTTCGTCCCATGTATAGACATGTAATTATACGAGGACGAATTGACTAAATTATACTTCGATCGAAACAGTAATTATATCTATCTAAAAGGCTTATTCACATTATACCTATCTAGTAAATATACTTATATAATACCTATAATCAACATTTGCTATACCAGTGACACGCAGGGTCCTAAAATATGACTTACAAGCACTGAACATGTGCTCCAGCAGACGATACATGATCAACGATAATCAAATGACTAAAATGGCAAATAAACTATCGTGAAATAATCACAATGACTGAATAATGTTTCCAATCATATAGTAGACAAAAATACATATAAACAATCTATGGACAGGGAATAAACCTACCCTGTGGGGGACCTAAATTTTCCTTTGATTTAGCCGTGGCCCGGCATGTTGACAACCTGAGTCGAATCTAAACTTTGGCTAGACTAACATCCGGACTGCAAATTCAGGAAAGTTCCGGATTGCAAATAAAATTGTAATAAAATACAAAAAGTCTAAATTTAGGAACATCACATTAATAATTAAAGAAATTTGAATTTTTTTTATCTGTTTCTGACAGGGGGGATACTCAAGATAGGAATTTTATGAAAAATGTTAGTGCAACAAATTAACAAAAGATGCCCCCTCCCCCGATATAGAAGATGGTACTTTTATAATTTTTAGTCACAGTTGTGTGAGATGACCCTCATCAAAATTAGCCATGGTTGACCGGACTTCCTTTAACGTGGACAGTGGCAAACGTTAACAGTGTCGTCTATGGAAAGCATTTGGTTCTGTGTTACTGTGTTACTGCATACACTATACTATATACCATGGTAAGGTAATATAAAATTAATAATAAAGCTGGTATTTTTTTTTTTGCAAACTGCAGCAATTTGCACCAAAACCACCAATGTTATAAGTATTTTTTATTAACAACTCGATATCACATCTTTATCTTTAAGGTAATCCTGTCTAAAATAAATACCTTACTCTTATAGCAGAGTCAAAGCCCAGTGTATCTAATGTTTAATGAGAACATTAATAGGATTCTGGTTGGAATGTAGTTATAGCAAACAAAGGTAGTTTTTAATTTAGAGGTCACTGAACATTTCAAGCTTAATATTACGAACAACAAATGTGAAAAAGACATGGAATATATCTTCATGCTATCGATGAACAGCACCTCATAACAGATAAGACAGTTAAATGTTCTAACAAATGACCTCATTTTATGTTATATTTAGCTAAAGTGTCTAAGTACATTTGTGTCTATGACTATCTTAATGTACGTATTGTTTAAGCCACTCAGTGTAGTGTTATAAGAAAAAATCATAATGAAACTGAAATTTGGAAATCTGGAATTCTGATTGCTGTTTGCAATATCAGTAAAATTATTTCATACTAATGCCTTTTTTTTAATGTCATTGACTCTGGATAGGGCTTGACACATTATTACCAAACCAATGATATCTCCAATAATAATTTCAAAGCCTAAAATCGTATATCAGAATAGTCTAGATAATGTTTATTGATTTGGATATGACAATGATGTAGCGATACTCTGAAGACGGTAACGTAAACGGTGATGAAGGATTATTACATCAAACTTAAAGTAAAATGTATCGCGAATATAATTGTGTACGAATATGCAGGAATACAAGATCGTGAAGTATTAATATTTGTCAAGTATTAATATTTGTCAAAATATTGAAAATATCGAATACGTGAAATAATGTATTCACGAAAACGGAGATGTAACATCATCATCGTCGTCCTGCCGCCATCGAACCGGTCCAACTTAACGGTTACTAATTTAATTAATAAATACATATAAAACGCTTTTGAAACCAAACACAGAAACTAATTTGATAACAATTCCTCGAAACCTGGTACGATTAAAGCAGGGGTGCATCAAGGTTCGATAATGGAGCCCCGATTATTTCTTATCTATATAAATCAGGTTGTTGACATTCTGCACTGATTTTAGCGACCCCTTGTTGACGACACTTCTTTCTTATCTTTTCTTTCCGTTTCAGTCAAAATTTAGAACAATGCTTCCTTTTTATCGTCTTTCTTCCTCAGTCAAGAAATAGAACAATTCTCTGCCATATCCTCTCCTTATCATCATCATCAGCAGCAGCAGCAGCAGCAGCATTCTCATCATCGTCGTCTTCGTCGTCGTCATCGAACCAGTCCGATCTGTTTCTTCACTAGTCAATATACATATATACATAATAATAAAACGACTTTGAAAAAAATTGTCTTGATAACCAAACAGAATATTTTAACATTTTTTTTTTCAAATCTATGTACCATTAAAGCAAATGTGCGTCAAGGTTCCATCATGGATCCCCGACTATTTCCTATAGGTATAAAGTATGCAGACACACTAAAATCAGGTTCCCGACCCTTTGTTGACGACATGTCCTTCTTATCTAGCCCCGGCCCTTTTCAGTCAAGATTTAGAACAATGATCCCCTTAATCTCCTTTCTTCCCCTGTCAAGAATTAGAACAATCTTCTTTTTTCACCCCCTTTTCAGGTATAGATACAGGATAATGCTCTCAAATATCGCCGGTCGTGTCCTGTCAAGATATAGAACATTTCTGTCCTATCATGGTCTCCTCTTCTGTTAAAAAATATAACAATTTTTGCATTTTTTTTTTTTGTTTCCTTGTCCAGATATAGAACAATTCTTTCTGTCAATTTATAGAACTAATATTTAACAGGCGCAGCTTCGGACTTTTAGTAAAAATTAAATAAAACAATTCTAATATTTGAATCTGACGATATCGACGAAATATACATGTACATACTATACTCAGTCAAGTTAACTTACATTCAAGATGTCCTAATTAAACGTTATGAGTCCTGGCTATTTTTAACAATAATTGTACATTTGGGTTTGTAATAACTGTGCAATATCATACTCTACGGACATGAATGTCATGACTACTAAGTCAAGTTAACTTAAATTCAAGATGTCCTAATCAAACGTTATGAATCCTGGCTATTTTTAACAATAATTGTACATTTTGGTTTGTAATAACTGTGCAATATCATACTCTACGGACATGAATGTTGCATGTGTTGAGGGATTTAGTGCTTCTTTACAGACCGGAACACTCTGAAAACCTGGCGTGAACTACAAGTAGCTTATAAAGTCCAAAATATTATAATACCAAAGTATCTCCTCTCAGATCATAAGGTGCCGATATTAGCATCTATACCCAGAAACCTAACAGCTATTACACAATATTGATTATACAGGTTCTCCTACGATCTCCTCTGTTATACTTTTCTCTCTTCGGATATGGCATTATTTCGATGAAGCTATTTGATCTTGATCACCATCACCATCATTACTGGTAACATTAAACATTCATATAACCAAGGAAAAAAGTAATGCTACCTTTTGTAATTTCGCTGATAGAACGACTTAATTGTATGAAATAAGGTTAAACATATGACACATATGTTATTACAGATTTATAAAGTATGATAAAGTCTTCCGACTGGTCCAGATTGTAGTTTTCGTTATACTTGTGATAGTGTCTAATGTTGCTCCTTTCAATACGGTGAATATGCGCATGCTACGCATTTGAGTGTCTTGAATCGTCAAATGTTTATGATTATTCATCAGGAAGGTCCTGACGATATACTTGATGCCGCATACAGAGAGTGAAGGAGGTATAATGCGATATAAATCTTTCGATTACCTTTTAAACGATTTTAAATTGGTAATTATTTCATTTGGATTGTGATACAACTTATATATTATATATGTTTTACAAATCACTATCGTTGGCCCGGTTGAAAGCTCACGAGGGGTATTAGACTGGAATGTCCGGCGAAAAAACCCATGTTGATGGATATGCATGTTATCTCAGACCTTTTCACGTCCGTGCCTGGTATAGAATTCTGGTCGGGTAGATTAAAGGTAGCGGGTTAACAATAACAATACTTGATCAACTATTTTTTCCAATTCGTGAATATTTGATACATATTACATATATAAAACATACTTTTAATGTCAAAAGAGTAATAACATTAAATGATACAATGTTCATTGGATGATAAAATATGAGCAGACATATATGGATATAAATTTGTATGATCTAACAGAATAAAAAAATTGTAACATAAAAATATAAGACGTGGGGAAGAGAGCCAAAGGGAAACAAAGATAGCGATCAAGTGTTTACGTGGATGTTCTATATTTATTAAGCAGACGAATTTGTACCGGCATTTTTACCTTCTCGCTATGTCTCTTATCTCACGGAATCCAGGTAATGACCTTCACCCTAGACAAGGAGAAGACCCGAAGGGTAGGTAAATATCGTCAGAATGTAATATCTAGTGGCTCGATTTACACGTAACACAATTACTTGATTTCAGTATATGCATGACATTGTTTAGTATACTGCAACATTGACACCTAAGAAAAAACATGGAAGCCCAGATATTACCATAGAAGAGGCATAGAACTAAAATATAACTGCCGCGCTGTCTTATCAGTCATTTCTAACTCTATACAACGTATAACGTTTTGAGGGTTAATACCAGGAAATGGGACAGGCGCTATTACCTAATATCAGCGACCGAGGGAAATATCACATTTCAAAGTCCTCGAATTAACATACAAAAATCCCTAAACTATTTTGTTACATTATCAACCGATCAGCAGGCGTAATATAGCCACGCCTCGTACTCGCGAACGCACGTGTTCTTTTTAAATGTGAGGGCAAGCGTTGTAGCACACAAAATAAAACAAATGCAAGGTCACGTGCGGTTTGATTTACAGCTGGCGATCCGTTAATAATAAAACTATGATACAACGTATACATACATGTACCAGATTTACCATTTCTAACCTAGCCGAATCTAAAACATCAAAATTACTATTTAGGATATATGCAAAATCGTATTTTGTGGAGTAAGCTATGGATGTAAAAAAAACCCACCTGAAATGAGTCTCGCATTCCTATAATATATTTGTTAATTTCATAAGAAATACTCACGGACTTTTATCGCTGAGGTATCTTTGGATTCCTTCTGATTTCCTTTGCTGTGATTTTTTAGGGTTATTTTACATATCATCTTCAAAAACACAAATTATGTTCAATTCTTACAGTATCGCCGATCATGTGATAGCTATGTTCACTTCCCAATATTCTTTTAGTGCCCAAAATAAAAGTAGACCCAGGAAGTCCCTGTTTCTATTTATTGTACAGGTTACCGAATTGCGTTGCATTTTGTCAGAATGGTTTGAAAAAAAATACAGAAAACAACACAACAAATGCAATCCTGTAACCAATACCATTATCATTAATAGCGTATTACTAATGCTAATGTTTTATATCCTAAATACATAAACATTTCCATTATTAAAGGTCCACCACCTTTCCGAAACGGCTTTCAATTTTTGAATGGGAATGTAAAACGAGATCGATAATTTTGTAGAGGCGCAAAATTGATTAGCTTACCATTTATAATACACTTTCCATCACCACCTTATTAAAGATTAAATTAAAATAAATGAAATGTTTATTTTCATAACTCGGATCGTCGTATGTTTTCCGCCATCGTCCTCATTACCGCGCGTTAGTACCGGATGTTAAGTATCCGTGGGACAGACGGCAAAACAACGAAATGAATCTTCACTGTTAACAAATACTATGCAAGAAATCTGGCATTTTCTTGTTGTTGTAACGTCATCTGAGGCAATGATATGTATTTCCTTATTATATTTTTGTTTTTAAGAACTTTTATTTTTTGTTTCGGAACGGTAGTGGGCATTTAATGTGTTATATTATAAACAGCATACGACAATATATTTATGACTTTATTAGATAATCTGAAATGATGAAGTGCGTCGATTCACCTCTGCACCTTGCTCAACACATACATCTTACTTTTCAGATGTATATGTTTATATTCTGGTGTGTAAGTGGCATTCTCTTCAATGACGTCACGCAAGGCTTTCTATTCGGAGATCAATATCCACAACCTGCCTTTGCGCCAACCTCATGTGGTCCAGTGAGAGGACGGTTTGATGGTAACGCTTATGGATACAGGGGAATACCGTATGCCGTACCACCGGTGCGGACAAGACGCTGGCAGCCACCGGAGCCACTCTCACACGCGGATGGCACGTGCTGGCCAGGCACGTTCGACGCTTCCATCTTGAAAACTCAATGTGTACAGCGATTGGATGACAGGGTAGTGGGTACCGAGGATTGCCTACATCTAAACGTCTGGACCCCGACCAACATGACGTCGGCTAATCTTCCTGTCATGGTATTCATCCATGGTGGATCCCTAGAGATAGGTAACGGTGACACACCGGGGTATGCCCCTAACGAACAACTGGCGCGTGACACTAATACCGTTTACGTCAGCATGAACTATCGTCTGCAAGCTTTCGGCTTCATGGCATTGGACATTTTAACTCAAAACTCCAAAACAAACACGTCTGGTAACTATGGTTTCATGGACCAGATCCTGGCTCTAAAATGGGTCCAAGAGAATATCCGGAACTTTGGAGGAGATCCGAATAAGGTGATATATTCAACTATTATTTCATAAATAAAATCCGCATTTTTGGTATGTGTTTCCTTAAACATGTTCGATGTTAGAATTGACATATAAATCACTTATTTATCGCTTATTTAATAATTCATGCATTTTCGTGTTAATAGGTTACGTTGTTTGGACAAAGTTCTGGTGGTACCAGTGTGATGGTTCTACTTGCATCTCCACTGGCGAAGGGATTGTTCCAGAAGGCATGGATGCTCAGTGCGTCACCCCTGTTAACCAAAACCTTAGACGGCGCCGTCATCGACAATAGAGTGTTTCTTGAAAGTACTAACTGCACCAATATCACATGTCTCCAACAATTGTCTCCCGATGTTATCACACAAGCTGTACCGTGGGACGTGTACCCATTCTGGGCCATGGCTGACCAGGTCGATGTACCCATCAAAGGTCAACTGGACGGCGGGTTGGCTATAGTTGACGGTGTGTCTTTTAATGATAGAATAACCACGTATTAGAAATAATGAAATCATGATGTGAATCAATTACATGTTATACACATAAAACTGTTCCTCAATTACCTAAACATACGTAATAGATGACATGAAAGAAAAATCGTATTCAAAATGATGTCTTAAACTAGATTGAAACAAATGAAATATCAAAGTGATTCAGACGTTGCGAACCATACCTTTCTTGAATGGTCTAGTATGGCTGATTTCAAACATGTTTGACAAATATTTTATCATGTTGATAAAATAGATTTGCCTCTAACAGGTTTTGTCCTTCAAGAGACCCCTCAAGATGCGTGGATTAACGGACGTAGTAATGACGTTCCCCTGATTATAGGTAAGTGTTACATAGCTTACTTTGTATAATGAATTTACGGGGCGTTGAAATTCGCACATATCTTCCCGTTACCATATAATATAATGCATATCGGCATAATCATATTAATTTATACTCACAATCGCGTCCTGACTACCAGAATAGTTGGAAATTTTCAGTTTTCCTTTCTATAACTTGCAGACAAATGAGTAGAAAGTCATTTGTAATATTTCATTCGTTTGTAATATATTTGAGCATTTAAAGCGATATATATTTTATTTTATTTTTATTCTAGGAACTACTGCACAAGAAAGTGACTTCGTAATTTTCCCAAATGAACTTTTGAATCAGTCTATATACGAAGAGCATGTTATGAGTAATCTCGGTACATTTAGTACAGATATTGCTAAAATGGCTTTGAGGCTATATCCGGTAGGCAAGGAATCAGTCAGATATCAGTTTACGTCCATGGTGTCTGATGTACGTGTTGGATGCGGAAATGACGTCATGGCGCTATGGGCTGCCGTCAACACCAATTCCCCTGTGTATCGTTATGTTGTTACGTCACAACCATCTGCACCTGTCAAACCTTTTGGAATATTATCAGACACCGTTCTATCGTTCCATGGCTGGGACGGATACGCTTTTTTCGGAAATCTCCCAGACGTTCTCGAACATCCATCTACAGACGACATACTGTTTGAGGCAAATATACGAAGGGAGATTATGTCTTTCGTTCAAAACGGAAGTCCGTATTCTATTGACTGGCTTCCATTTCCAGAAAGTGTTGCACTTCTGTCAGACGATACTACAGTGACTTCCGGTTACCACGCTTATCAATGTAATTTCTGGATGCAAAATGGCTTCTTCAGTTATTCATGGGTGAATTGATATGTGATGATCAAATCTGATAATCAATCCTGATGAAATGCTTTGTTGTTTTGTTTACTATGTTTAGTTTAAGAACCCCACATAATGATCATTAACACTTTGGACTCATTGTTATTGAACAAGTTTTCCATCTATAAACAGATGGTTACACCGGGATGTCGGTGTCAACAGAAATAGCCACTATAAAACAAACTTTTTAAGCCATTATTGGATTTGGTTATATGACGTTCAGAAATATGTTGAAATATTTAAATAAACACAACAAAACGTTGATCAGGATTACTTGTTTACGATTTCTTAATGGAAGAAGCAATGCATTGCTGGTAATGTACAAATTAACATTTCATATTCATATTATATTATCAAATGTACGGTGTTAATCAAAAAAAGAATTTAAATTCACTTGTAATGCAGTCATATCAACACACACGTAATGAAAATATCTCTGTAGTTACATGTATAATGTAGCTTATATAACATACAGGGTAATGACACAGGGATAATTAACACAACTCATATTGTGAAATATCGTTTTCCAATACGGCGTGCAAGAACGTCCGTTATAATCTGTATTCTTATCTAGTTCATGCTGTATTACTACGTTGCTGTTAAGAATCGTAAAACAAGTGATTTATCTAAGATCCATTCCCATATCAACGTTTTCAAATGGCTGAGTGGTTAAGATGTCTCGACATATTACCACAAGCCTTCACCTCTGGGTCGCGAGTTCGAATCCCATGTGGGGCATTTGCCTGGTACTAACCGCTGGTCGGTGTTTTTTCTTCGGGTACTTCGGCTTTCCACAACCAACAAACCTGGCCCGTCCTTTGATGACTCTGACTGTTGATAGGACGTTAAACTGATAAAACCAAAAAGGCATCAGATTAACAGATTTCAATGCTTCTCTTCAAAATTCGATTTAGAGTCTTGTTTATTTAAGCATTGAACGTCTTTCAGTTGACATTCAGAGTCAATATGAATGCAAACTGGACAGAGACAAATTTCATGAAGCGCGCTATATATGGCTCTTCAACCGCGCAATATCTGATAACCACCTCATAATGTATGACCTTACTCCCAAACCTCCATCCATTCCAATTCTAAAGCTTTGTGAACGAACATGACTTTTTCTCTTATTATAAAACAAATCTACACTACATTCCTTGTATGCGTAGTTATATGTTCCTTGCATGTTTTCATTTTAATTAAATGGTTTGATAAATGATAACTGTACTGATACGCACTATGTGTTGCATTGACATCATCGTTATTTTCTGTGTTAAAAACAAAAAATAGGGTTTTGTGTAATATCCCGGATATTGTTGTCCTATAGACTAACCGAAAAGATTTCTATCCACGAAATGATTTGAAAGCATCAAACCACGAAATAAAGTGCCAACAAAAAAATGTATAACAGTATAATAATTATATTGGTGTTTTATCACTTACAGAAAATTTGATATATACCAATGTTTTAACAACATTTGGCGCAGTCGGTGAACACATGGCTTGCGCATGATGACGATACGATGATTATCAAAGTGGTGACTAACATTTAACCTTTTTTCCCGTTTACGGACGATAACCGTGACGGCAGAAACCTTTAAATACGGGCCTCTTATCTGACAGAGCCAGTACGACCAGAGTCTTCGTACAGCCAAGACGTGGGATAAACTTTGAAGGTAGGACTTAACATCTATATGTAATTAACTAGTATCATGATGTACATAGATGTGACTGAATAACATTTATTTTAACTAGAACTGAATTATTTAATATGCGCAAGAATTTAATAACAGAGTTTTTTTTTCTTCTTAATTTCTATATAACTAGTGTTATGGATAAAACCAGAATTGCCTACTGACGGAAAATATGTTTTGTATACAATGTTGATTATTTGCTATTCCTTTGTATTGATTCCAACTTGGCTTCATTACTAAACAATGTATATTTCTTTATCAGATTGTTTATTGTCTTTTTACATGTTAAAGCGGCTAGCTCACTATTGTAATAGAATAATGAAAATATATATGCAAATATGTGTACACATTATTACTCAACTGTGAACAAATATCTAGTTGCTAACTGAATCATATCAGTGCATTTAGTGTAGAATTCACATATAAACATTGTATACTAAGCTCAGAAGATATGTATACTTGTTGTCGATCATGATGCATATAGCATGTCAGTAGCGGTTATGACACAGGTGATCGTTGGTAATTTCTTCTTTCGTTTTAAAAGGCGATTCGACTGCACACGCAAACGACTTTATGATTTGTGATGTAAAATGCTTGAATTATGTGTATGATGGTTATTATTATGTAGGATAAACTGTAGACTGTTAAATGATTTTTATCGAAGACTATTATCGAACAAGGCTAGAAAAGGGAATCGGATAGCATACGATTCTACAAACCTAATCTAATTAAGGATCTGCTCTGTTGAGGTTTCATTTTTTTAAGTCTCGTTTCAATATAATTCAAATAGGGTTTTTTGTGATTTATAAAAAATACCTATGTCTCTACTTGCAACAAGTTGTCAAAAACAAAATATGTCAAAAATATACTTCTATGTTTATAGAAAAAGTTAAATAAACTTTAACCAATGATCCATTTGGCGACCATTATGAAACAATGCATGTACAATTTTTAAGGAGGTGAAATTACGAGTGCAACAATAAATTTAGCGATGTCAAGTTAATTTTGAATTTTGATGTAAATCATTTAGGATTCACGTCAATGAAAACTTTAAGCATTAAAATATGAAATTTTAAGATTTTGGTGATTAATTTGTATATTTTAGTGAGATAAGAGTAATTTGAATTTTAAGAAAAAAAAAAGAAAAAAAAATGGGACAAAAAAGCAAGCACGCTAGCCTCTTATTCTTATGCTAGTTTTAGAAACAGCAATGTTTTTTTCTTTTGAATCCAAGCTTTACAAAAAAAGCTAGTCATCATAATTGTTTCTGTGAGGCGTTGAATCTAACAGAAATTTGAAAAAACGATGCATTGTCATCTTCAAAACTTAGGGTGTTGAGGTAACTTATACTGCTATACTGAGGAGACAGAAAAAATGGGTTGACGGTGTGATATTATTATATATTTTATCAATTTTGCGAATATCCACAGATGTATCTTTCAGGCAACTAATTTTTAAAATATTGCATTTGTTTTTCATGCGTATTGCCAAAACAGTGAAATTACGGTGAAATCGCAGTTTGCGTGAAATAGCTATCTTTGATTCACAATAACTCAAAATCAAGTACATAGCCATAATATTATTATTCCATTTCCAACTTTAGTTTGAACGTCTATTTTCAAAATTCTATATAAGAAAACGGACATTTTACAAGAGCAGTTTTTTTCAGGTTGATCACATCGAAATTGAGGAAAGAACTTTTGTAGGGAAGGTACTGTTGGCCTAAAACTTTTCTGAACTATCAAAGACTAGCATTGGAAAATTAAAATTACACTTTTTTGTAGCACGTATACGAAATTAACTATCATTTCAACCTTAAGACGACAGCTTTCCTTAAAAGTAAAATACATTTGTTTGTTTTGTATCGTAAAATGCACCAGAGGTCATTGTCTTTTATCATTAAATAAGTAAAGTATTTACAAAATGATCTTTTGATGTTCAGGTACCGATTAAAAAGTATAAAAGATAATATATTGCATTTGAATACGAGCTAGACTAGGAATTATACGTGGTTTGGGTTGAATAGCCAATTAGAACAGTTACGGAATATATTACACTAGTGACTTATACAGCAATAATGACACAGAGGAAATCAAAGGGACATATATGGCATATTTAATAACTCATATCAAAACATATAAGTCGCTTTCATTACAGTTAATACTAAATGTTATAGAATACTTTGGCGTTAAAAGAAATTCAAAGAAACATGCTTCTTTTTTTCTCTATGTAATTTGCTGCACTTCAAAGAAACATGCTTCTTTTTTTCTCTATGTAATTTGCTGCACTTCAATAAATGTTTCAGATGTCAGTGTATCTATTCTGGTGTTTCAGATGTCAGTGTATCTATTCTGGTGTTTCAGATATCAGTGTATCTATTCTGGTGTTTCAGATATCAGTATATCTATTCTGGTGTTTCAGATGTCAGTGTATCTATTCTGGTGTTTATGTGGCCTTCTCCTCCAAGGCGTCACGCAAGGCTTCCTATTCGGAGAAGAAAATAGCGATAGCTTACCGCGACCTGCCATTGCTCAAACCACGTGCGGCCCTGTACAAGGACAGTTTGATGGTAACGGATTTGGCTACAGAGGAATACCGTATGCCGTGCCGCCTGTTGGAACCAGACGCTGGCAGCCACCAGAGCCACTGTCACGTGAGAATGGCACGTGCTGGACAGGCACATACAATGCTTCTAGACTCAGGAATGCTTGCGTCCAGCTTCTAGATAAAGTTGTGGGCAGTGAGGATTGTCTCTTTCTCAACGTCTGGAGCCCGACCAACTCGACGTCAGCTAACTTACCTGTCATGGTTTACATACATGGTGGATCCTTATTGACAGGAAATAGTGACTGGCCGGGATTTTCTGCAAATGAGAAACTTGCGCGTGACACCAATATCGTTTACGTCAGTTTGAACTATCGTCTGCAGGCTTTCGGGTTCATGGCACTGGACATTTTAACTCAAAACTCTAAATTTAACACGTCCGGTAACTATGGTTTCATGGACCAGATCCGGGCTCTGAAATGGGTCAGAGACAATATTCGAAATTTTGGAGGAGATCCGAAGAAGGTGAGATATATATTATTTACACAACAAAAGAAATTGCATAAGTTATTGTTTAACAAGTGAAACAACACACAAAAATAAAATGTAATACCTTCTGTTTATTCTATATTCTACCAAGTTTTATTCTGTAACTGCCCCACATACTGACGGCTAACTACTGTCGGATAAATGTGAGCTTTATCCTTCCATAGAATACAATCAAGGGAATTTGTTCCATATCTGACGGAACTTTTTCTGACTTGATCCAAAACTTTAACCTTCCGGTGAATGAAACGTCATTCAATCCCGCTAAAAAATGATGTCACATTCACTGGAATGACGTCAACTTTACAATTATAACGAAAATCTCGTATGGTGATGTCGTCTTTTTCTTGTTCTTGTCATAGCAAAGGTATGTTTTGTAAAGTAATTATGTGATGTTTCTGAGTATTTTTATATTGTTTCAGTAATATCATACACTGAATAGAATTACTGGTACTATATGCAAATGCGCTTAATTATTTCCTTCGGCAGTAAAAAGGAGTACATTCTCATTCGGTTTAGAGAATGAATCTTGTCCCCCGCTTCAAAGAAGCGTCTTGCTTCGAGCGAAACCAATAAGTAAATAACTTGAAATAAGCTTTCGTTTTCAATGTCATAATTGTTGCAGGATAAACAGAATACACGGTTAGTATCTTGCAATACATGTTTTGATTTTGGTGTTCTATACGGAAAGCCGAGAAGCCTCGTCATCTCTGCTTTTCTAAGTTTCACACCAAAATAAACTTTGTATTGTAAGATACTACCCATGTATTCTCTATATCTGCACATGTTCATTGTGACGTCATGTGTTTGCATGCGTTATGTTAGAGAAAATGATGTGAGTTTCGTTTACAAAATAATAACGTCACAATGGACGTCTACACGCAAGGGAGGTCACTCTGTACATAATACGGAATGTTTGTACATATATATCGATTACATTTTTGTTGTTTGAAGGTTACTGTATATGGACACAGTGCAGGTGGTACCAGTGTTATGGCTTTGACTGCATCTCCTCTGGCTAAAGGAACATTCCAAAAGGCGATAATGATGAGCGCGTCACCTCTACTATACAAGACCTTAGCCGAGGCATCCGCAGACAATTTAGTGTTCCTGAAAAACACAAACTGTAGCACGTTAACATGTCTACAACAGTTGTCGGCTGAGGAAGTGACGCAGGCTGTACCATGGAACGTGTTCCCATTCTGGGGAATGACCGATCTGGTTGATGTCCCCGTCAAAGGAAAACTTGATGGAGGGTTGGCTATCATAGATGGTATGTCTTTAATTATGTCATGTCATTAATTTTGAATTAACATTTTCCGGCTATAATGTTTCCTGAGCATATTAGGAGTTATTTCCCTTGGTTATTATATCAATAATTTCGTAGAAATGTCAACTATCAGTCACCTAAGCCGAACAAAAGAGAAATTATACATAGCTACATTCTTTTTTTAAATTTTACCTGGTACAAAAAGTGTTTTTATTTTATGCTGCCATTGTTCTACCTCTCACCACTCCAGGTCTCGTCCTCAAGGAGTCTCCATTTGATTCATGGGTGAATGGACGTAGTATTGACGTACCGCTGATAATAGGTAAGTGTTTTAATATGTACCATATTTATATATGAAATGTCATATAAAACGAAATCTGGTAATGCAACTTCAATAATGACTGAATACAGATCAACGGAACTGCATTTTGATTCAATATGAAAATTCATCAGATTGGTTAAAATATAATCTATGATGAAAATATCAATAGACCTATGTACATTATATCACAAAACGTGCAAGAAAAATATGTCGACGGATACTCTTTGCGTCATATAATCAGCATAAAGAAAACAAATCTGGTTGATTTGTGTTATATACTGGTACATGTAGACATTTAATATCACTGCTTTTCATGGTTGTATCGAAACATGAATGTCATATTATGGTACTTTAATGTATATACAAATATATGTTATATTTCAGCCGTAATAATTTACATAGTCAGGAAATAACTTAAGAGCACCGAGCCATAACAGAACAGATATAAATCAAGACACCTTAGAGTTTGTGTTACATTGTATAGCAAGACGCAGATAATTCGACCGTTATGCTATTAGTATATATATATTTCTTTGAATTTAACAACCTAATCTTGATTTGCAAACTCTCATTTTTCATTGTAGGAACTGCAGCTCAGGAAACTGACTATTATTTTTATCCAAAGGAATTTACAGATGAATCAATGTATACTGACTATGTTTTACGCAAACTTGGAACATTTGGAACCGACATTGCCAAGATGGCATTAAAGTTATATCCGACAGGCGAAAAATCCGTAAGAGAACAATTCACGTCCATGGTGTCCGACGCACGCGTTGGATGCGGAAATGACGTCACGGCGCTATGGGCCGCAGTCAACACCAACTCTTCTGTGTATCGCTATGTTACGACATCAAGGCCTTCTGTGCCAGTCTGGCCTTGGGGATTCCAAACAAACGCGTCCTTATCTTTCAGTGGTTGGGACGCGTTCGCGTTTTACGGACTTATGCCATATCCCATAGACTATCCGTCTACTAGCGATGTTATGTTTACGGCCAATATTCGTAGGGAGTTTTTGTCCTTCGTCGAAACCGGAAGTCCGTATTCCAAAGATTGGCTTCCTTATCCAGAAAATATAGCACTTATGTCAAGCCAAACCACAGCGGCAGCCGGTTACCACTCCCAACAATGCAATTTCTGGATGCAGAATGGTTTCTTCAATTATTCATGGGTTAACTAAGATGTGAGCAATAAACTTCATTTATCATTTGTTATATATATAGCGTGGTGTTTTCTATTCTTCATCTCTTACACATACATTTGGTGTTCCGTCAATTCCGTCTTTTCATATTACAGAGTTAGCTCCCTTGCGGGTAGGTATCCACTGTGATGTCATTATTTTGTGGGCGCAATTTATGACGTTTTTTTCTCCGAAAAGTATGACGTTACGCTCGCAAACGCATGACGTCACAATAAATACTTAACCGTAAGGGCAGATAACCAGACCCTTAGTTGCTTTTAAGACTTTCTCAACAGAGTTCTTCACTAGATTATCTCCCTCTAGCTTGAGAATCAGACAAGCATTGCAGACAAAAATTATCAAGCCAAATTATAGTGAATGTCTCATATATATATATTCAAGAGACTGGGGGCAAGTCTGTATACTAATCCCCCTATTCTAATTTCGTCAAATCAATCAATATATACGTGAATAATGTATTTATTTCAGCCAAGATATAAAGAAAGTAAAGAAAATAAGGATCTGCATTTTAGATAAAGGTTACACTGCAACAAGTAGTATATTTGTCCTTTTTTCACAGAATTTCCCTCAAATATAATTCCCCATGTTCAGAGCGAACTAAGAACGATATATCACCTGTAAATAATATAACATTGTACTAACACATACTCTGGACACAGTACAATGGACTTTCTTTAAAGGCCCATTACTTTTCCGAAACAAACATTACATGTTACCTATAAACAATTATAACAATACAGTAGTCTCAAAGGTCTTTATCGATGTTTTCTCTCTTACTATCAATATTGACGATCAAACTCGTAATGCAACATAGCACCCAAAGTAAAAATACAAATGGTGGCATTATTTAATAAACGGTTTCGAAATTGAATTTCAAATATGACTTATAATTTGTATTTTGTTTTCGTTGACGATGATGATCTTTAGTTCTATAGTTAAAATCATACATACATGTACCACGGAACTGAGTAATAATTTGCATTATAAACAAGTTTAATTCATATTCACATACTATACGTTGCACTAAGTAGTTACGACAAAATATAATAATCCGATACATTGGAAGATACACCCCCTCCCTCCACAACGTTGCTAACAAAGATATTTTAGTCAAAATGTGATGGGATTGGTTCTCTGTGACACATAAAATTTGATTTGGAACGTCATATTAGCCAGATAGTGAGTTGTGACCTATATGTGATCACCACGTATGCACCTCTCACTATGAAATAAATGTTAATTTCTCGATCTAATAATCAACAAGGCATAAGGTTAAAGTTATATACATGTAAGTGCCGCATATTGGCTAAATTTTCATATGCTATTGTCTACTAAGTAATGTTTTGAAAACCATCTGATTTTTTAATAAGGCCCTAAAATTCAAATGGACAGACAAACATCTATGATGCCCTATAACCAAAGCTACAACACAGAATTTAGGCAATGTTAAATTCTTGTTTTTTTAAGCCTTAGATAAAATACAACGGCATAGACCACAATTATCAATAACTATTTTGACATTTTGAAATTTTGAAATGAATAGTAGACTAAAACCTGACTTCATGATCTGACCGTATGTTTTCATTTCACTGTACTACTGTAGACATAAATATAATGTTATCTATTTATTTATTTATTAAAAGTATTATTTATTTATTGGCAATACTGCCAAAATTCATACTGAGCTCTTTTGTGTACTTGTAAAAACGAAACTTGCGCATTGTAAGTATTGCAATTCTCAGAACTTATTAATAACCTTTGGTTATAAATAACATATTAAAAGATTTGCATTTGTCATTATACCAATTATGACACATATGTCTTAAAAAAACAAATGTATTTCACTACAGCATAATACATGCAATGTTACTAATTTGACATGACATCAACAAAAGTACCTCGGCAGATTTCACAGCGACACAAAGCACTACACCTATTTTTCATGCAAGATATCAGTTGATACCTAGCTTGTTGGTTATTCATATGTTGATAACTACTTGTTTGTTTAATACCCCGGCCACACATTCACGGATCATCTCAACGGTGCCATTAAGGATTTAATTTCACGGATGGCCCCGAAAAAGCTAGATTTCAAAGTCCGATGCGGTTTCGATACGGCTTTGTTAACGGTTTGTGTACTGGTCTTCAGAAGGGTTGTCAACGATGTGAGCCATTTGGCAACATCAGTGAAACATATTGTTAAGGTGCACGGACAAATTGACATTAAAACTTGTTTCCCTTAAGTAATCACAATACTGAAATTTTAACAATTAATTGATTTGGTTAATGATTGAGAGAAACATATTTACGTCACCGGAACTACATACATACAAGTTCTTTGTCCCTATGTATGAAAGCTATTGTTGTTAGCGAGACCCGTCTGTGTCATATTATCATATGTCTATTTCTAAAGTAATTTGTCAGTGAAAGTTTTAGCGGTTATTCCTTTAAACTATCGGCTGAAATTTGCATATATTTTTTTTTTGTATTTTGTAATTACATAAGCGACCATGCTGCAATGTTATTTTTGTAATGTTGTAAGGGGCCATCCAAGCTTAAAAGGCCGCCATCAGACATGCTGATGTTGACAAGGGTATGCTGTTTCAGCAACAAGAAACAACTTTTATATGTTAACAAGCGCATGGTGTAAGTGTATATTGTTACAAATATGTTTATCTTTAATGTATATTTCATCACCCGCTCATGTGTACTTTGTTTATAGAGATATTTTGGAATTATTAGTTGAATGTTCGGTAAAAAGTATCGTTAGCTTGCCGCGTGTTTTTGATGAATTTTAATGATAACATATCTTGGTAAGCGCTATGCAAAATAATTCAGTATTACTTATTGAACATATATAGTATACAGGTTAAGGAAAACAAACATTCTCTTTACGTTGTATGTACTTTTAATGCAAGTTATGGGTATGTCAGTTTAGTAAGATTGTTCTTTCTATTGTATTGTAGTGTTTTACCACAACAAATCTACACAAGAATAACCTATGAAACAACAATTATGTACAAGACGCATCAAGGCGGTACCGTTATGATTGACACTGTTACATGTCCTAATACAACTGTAAAATGTTGAACGGTGTGATGGTCATCTGTTGAGAGCCATTAGCATCTGAGAATGCCCCAGAAAAGTCTGGAGAAAGGCGTCAGAAGCCAAGTTTCTTATCAAATACGTCATCGGGTCAAAATAGCCTAGCTAGTGGTTGGTCATTTCAGATGTTATAATTATGCCAAATAATCCATTTTCAAAGTCCTTCTTCAATTCATTCTTGTTACCGACATGATCGTCACGGTACCACTTTGAGAATCAACATTAAACAATTTAAATATGAAATTGTCAATGTTTTTAGCACCAGTGAATGATACTCTTTATAGTTGTAATATAGGTATGTCCGTTCTTGGGACACCGTATGACTACAAGGTTGCCATATAAAGCACCAAACGAATACAGGATTTGTAATTTAACTGCAATGTACATATTGTACATGTTCCGGTTCAGTAAACTATGACTATCACCACGAGCATCCCAAATAATAGTGTGTACAATCTGGAAATCATGCATTATTATGTGGTAGCCATCTCTTGAAGCCAAGTAATGCAATTGCTTTCAGTTTCGGATAGAAAAACTGTCGGCACAAGACCTTGTACTTCATAATGTCAGCACAAATGTCATGGATGTGTATTCAGATAAACCGTTCGTTAGTTCCTCTTCACAGTCTCAAGTCACTTTTTCGAAATTGTCATCAGGAGTCTCAAACATTTTGGCTGCATCAATGAACATTTAAAGGCAATTAAAGGCACCATTTATTAATGATCTCTTCGTCATGGCACATACTTCGATGGGCCCTATAAATACATTTGTACGAGGTCTTTTAGGTATCATGTTAGTTTTGTACTTGTCAATCTTGTAACATTATTCATAACGTGGTAGATCTTATTATTCCGTATTTTATCGTGATTTTACGTAGTTTACCGTTATCATCCTTGGCAATCCTGGTTGATTCTGACATATCGTTACTATATCGTGTTGCTCCGTGACCAATCCGCACCAAACAACATCGTTCCTTATCAATTACGTAGCTGAACCGCACAAACACGTAGTTAACCGTAACCGTAACAAACCGTTTGATACTTGTTAAGTTCGGGTTAATACGGTGAATGAAATTAATAACATGTTTATTGACAATAATATATTTTGAAAAGGAATTTCTTTATTACAGAAAACACTTCAGCTGATGTTGCTAACGTCCAAATACTACACTTTACAAAGAAAACCTATGTTGCGATGAATATTTATATTTCTCACGTATGGGCTTTATAAAAACTGTATGTCCAATCTCGTAACAGCTTATTACTTATATTTCCATTATAATAATCAAAATTCAAATCAATGTGTGCATTTTTTATTTGTTTGGCCATTTTTTATAGACGTAAGTATATATCGTATATTTGGTCAGTGACTCGACGGAAACGTCCAAGATGCATACGCTTGACCAGATAGGATAAAATAAAATAAAATCAGATATTTTTTATCTGGTTTAACATAGATTTAACGGGAATCTTAAAGTAGAATGGAAATATAACAAAAAAAAAAGAATACAAAAAGAAGTTTTACATTGATATAACTACCACATAGTTATGACCACCACTTAACACCTACCAGCAAAAATACTTATAACATCAATATATCAAAATGATATATAAAAAATCAACCATCACGAGACATACCCCATATATTTATATTTCAGTATTATAATTATCAATATATCATTGAGAACAAATACTTTGACACCTGAATTCGCATTTCAAAAAGAAATCACTGTACCATATCATTAGTGGGTAGACACTTAAGATTTGTGCTATTCAAAAAATAAAAATCCATTCATTAGAAAATTTGCATTGACTCGAATAAAAATTGCACACAGGGAAAACGCATCTGGGTTTTTTTGTATTCTAAAGGGTATCACGTTAAGAACGATGATGGAGAGCGATAACTCCTGTAAAATGAAAGTTTACTCCTAATGGGAAAACATTTTGCGGAAATCCACCCAGTCATTGTGACAATGTAGTACATTTATCGATTTGTATGTTATTCCAACAGTAAAATTGTGAAAATACTTGAGAAAAAACCCATTGATTTCCAGTTCACGGTTTAATAACAAAATAACCTGATTTTCTGTTCATAATTTAAAGATGCTACACTGCCGACGAATGGTATTTTTTCTCTATCAAACACATGTGTAGACATTTTAGTATTTTTCTTCAGTTACAAATGTTACTTACTTTACACCATTGCCACCATTGAAACGTTTGAGCTTCTTACATCAATTCAAAATAAAAATGATAATGGTCCATGGTTACTAGGTACGTATGATCTAACCATGCAAAATATTGATGATGAGTATGAGAAATTCCGTAATCACCTAAAACACGGTAAGTTACAATCGAAAATTCTCTTCGTCTCTATAGGGAACAACCAAATAAATAAAAAACCTTTCGAAATGGCCCGTGTGTATATAAGATTGAGCCCGGGTTATAATTTTAACATGGCCGCTGATTGGCTGGCTAATTATGAATTTCAAAAAGTAAAAATGTTTTCTGACAGGTAATTATTCTTAGATAACCATGATATGAATTTGGAAATTCATATTGAGATTTAGGTTCAAAATATCAATTTTGATAATGAATAGGTAAAAATATTATATATATATATATATATATACCCTGGCTGGAGTTTGAGCAGAAGGACCCAAACATTTTTTTTCTATCTAGTATTATATGAGAACCTAGACATTAATTATAGAACACAATAGCTAACTAATATTCCTTTGTTTCAATAAAACAGTACAAACTTTTAACAAAGTTTAACACTGTGGTCTATGTAAAATTATTTAGTTGGTTGTTCTCTATAGGCATCTTATGATAATGTTTTGGCCGAGAAGTCAAAATCAATCAGAGTTGTTTCCCCTACAGCAGTTGACTAGTGGATGAAAGACGCGCGTTAATGAACTAGATTAGTGAATCCAATTATCATTCTTCAAAACAAATTACAGGAAAGAAAGTTATTTCAAAACATGATTCTTTAGTGATTGTCAAAGTAAAAAGGTAAGGAATACCGTATTGTTTGATATTTAACAATTGTGTCGCTTTTATTTTTTATACTTGTTGTCTTTTACCGTTGAATTGGGCCGTCTGCACTAGGGTCGCGAGCATTACTTATTTATGAAATATTTAGTACATAATCTCCAGACGTCTTATAAAAAGTAAGGGACTTGAAGTTAACCTACTTAAGTCATTTTATGTAAAACTCTACTTTGCAAATTCTATCTACATGTTGTAAACGTATTTTCAATATGAGCCAAACATCTACATAACTACGTTTTGACATAAATTCGTTTTCCAAATACTTCTTGATTTCCAGTGCCTAATCTGGAAAGCAGATGTCATTCCGTGAGTTATACAATTGAATACGCACTGTCGATATTCCAGTGGTTACTATATTACTATAGTTATATATTTACAATTTGCACTGACATGTACTCGATAACCATGCTTTCTAGTATTATCATTATCAGTGTATTATGATAGAGAACACATGCGGCGATTCTGTTATAAAGACAATCGCACTAGGGGAGGTAAATCGATATAAAATAAATCGGAAATCAGTTCGCGAGACATAAAGAAGTGTTGCTAAAGTCATTGATATATTTTGTTTGAAATGAATATTTGTATGACATGATGACCATTAAAAATTATAAGATACGGCGAACTATTTTCTTTTGTTGTCAATGTCGCAATGCGGCGGGAAACGTGGGGTCATGGCCCCACTTTTGGTGGGAACATATGATTACAATTAGCTTTTCAAACGAATTAATTGACAATGACGGAAAAGAAAAACATATGTGTTTTCTAAAAAAAATGCAACTGTCGCGAGAATTAATAATATTAATTTGCGTGAAAAAAACTAAAAATATAAGGAAAATATTTTAATATCGTTGAGGTTACGATAGTATAATGATAATGGAGCACGTGTAAATTTTATGTAACCTGGCTTTGCCGGGGTTACATAATATACACGTGCTCCATTATCATAATACCCGCATAACCTCGACATAATAAAACTATTTTTTAAATCTTCCTATGAATTATGTCATCACAAAACCTGAGGTATTTCAGTAAAGAAATACTGACCAATCATAGGCCTATACAGAGACTTCATTTGGAGATTACACAGGGTGACCTTCCAACTTCAAATCCATTATTTCATTCTTCAAAACCAAACTGGCTTGTCTCATTTGTGGTCGAACGCAGATCAAGAGCCATCAGTTTACTATGACATAGTCTAAGGGTGGATATATCGACAGCAAAAATAGCCTCTGGAGTATTGAGGATGCGAAATACATGTACATTGATTTAATTGTACTGCACTATCAATAGCTTTCGGTTTTTTTCTTTTAGATGTCGATGTACTTAATTTGGTGTATATATGCCGTTCTCTTCCATGCCGTCACTCACGGTTTTCTATTCGATGATGAATATGCTGAATTATCACGTACCGCCATAGCTCAAACCTCGTGTGGTCCCGTGAGAGGACGATTTGATGGTAACGCTTTTGCATACCGGGGGATACCTTATGTCGTGCCACCATTACTGACAAAACGATGGCAGACACCGGAGTCATTTACACACGAGGATGGCACGTGCTGGTCAGGTACGTTCAATGCTTCTAGGATGAAAAATAAGTGTGTCCAGCAGCGACGAAACAGCGTGGTAGGCACTGAAAATTGTCTTTTTCCCAACGTGTGGACCCCGACCAACATGACATCAGCCAACTTATCTGTCATGGTGTTCATCCATGGCGGGTCTCTAGTGAGAGGAAACAGTGAACAACCGGGATATTCTGCAAACGAGAAACCAATATTGTGTACGTCAGTATGAACTATCGTCTGCAGGCCTCCGGCTTCATGGCATTGGACAATCTCACTCAAAACTCCAAAACAAACACGTCTGGTAACTATGGTTTCATGGACCAGATCCTAGCTCTAAAATGGGTACAAGAAAATATTCAGAATTTTGGAGGTGATCCGAACAAGGTGAGGTATATTAGGATTTATGTTATTCCCGTTTCACCCATAATAAATACATAATGTTGTCCACACATAATGATATGCCCTGTTCGATTTTCATTTGTTGATATCCTTTCTCCTTTGGATGTTACTATATATGGACACAGTGCGGGTTTGACCAGTGTGATGGCTCTGGCGAAAGGTCTATTTACAAAGGCGTTGATTCTCAGTGGATCACCTCTTCTTACCAAGGCACTAGCCGACGCTTCGGTAGACAACACAATATTTTTTACAAACACAAACTGTAGCTACATTACGTATACCTGTCTTCAAGAATTGTCGGCCGAGGCTGTGACGCGAGCTGTGCCATGGGACGTATTCCCGTTCTGGGCCATGGCTGATCAGGTAGATTTACCTGTCAGTGGTCAATTTGACGGAGGTTTGGCTATAGTGGACGGTACGTCCTTAATTATGTTCTTTCACACAAGTCTATATTTATTATGTCAATAGTCATTTAATTCTTTTTGGAAGTTAAAGTCTAGAATAACAGTAGATATAGCATTTACTTAAAAAATGATTTCTGTCTCCGCTATTTGTGGTGATGCTTTCCTTGTCAATGTTTCAAGCAAAGTAAGACCCAACGGTAACTGTAACGATCAAGGATAGCGATGTTAGCACTGATGAGTTTTTAACAAAATACATAACCTAACTATAAATTGATTTGTTTATTAATGGTCTGGGTCTTAATATATCTCTGGTATTTTATATGCTTTCCTGATGTCTAACATGACACCTTCGTGATATTCTCCACTTCAGGTTACGTCCTCAAGGAGTCTCCGTTTAATGCCTGGGTGAATGGACGTAGTAAAGACGTACCGCTTATTATAGGTAAGTGTAACACCTTTTAAAAATATGCATAATAGAACAATGACAAATAATGCATGAGAATACTATACTGGCTAACATCTGCAAATACTGACCGACAAAATAGCTCGATGAGTATCATTTGCTTCATTGAATACATATTCCAATTACAATTACATTTTATTTATATACCCGCATGATACCGGGATGTTCCTATATAGAAATTGAAACAAAGTAAATAAAATTTCATTGTTAGGGTGTTGGTTTTGTTGAATGGATACCTTTTCTTGAATGTCACCGAAGAACATCATATACAAAACTAGCATAGCATGCAATGAACATTGACGGGACGATCGTACCTAATCACAGATAATTTTTGCTACACACACCAAATAATTTTAAGTATATAAACTCTAAACCACTGCAGGAAGTATCCAACAACATGTTATAAAGTGACAATTCTTACAATAATGTTTTTTTATAGAAGTGTATTAGTCGTTTCCTTCTCCATTCGTTAACAGTGGAGATCAGAATCATGTGTGGCAGCTGGACACTATGACAAAATGACAACTGTTTACAAAAATCTAGTTCCGATAGATATTAACTTTCAGGTACATTTTCTGTATGGTTTAAATCTTTTCACAGTCAGTGTTTTCTTGCAGGAACTACAACTCATGAAACTGACTACGATATCTATCCAAAACAACTGATGAATGCGTCAACATTTAATGAGTAAACGTAAACTCGGAACATTTGGGAATGATGTTGCCAAGATGGCGCTGAAGTTATACCCAACACACAAAGGACTAGTCAGACAACAGTTTACGTCAATGTGTCCGATATACGTGTAGAATGCGGAAATGACGTCATGGCACTATGGGCCACAGTCAGCATCAACTCTTCTGTGTATCGCTTTGTTATGACGTCACGACCCTCTGTGCCAGTCTGGCCTTGGGGAAAGCCCTCGAATACGTCCTTACCTTTCCATGGTTAATACGCGTTCGCTTTTTTCGGAACTCTGTCTGATCTTATTGTCCATCCGTCTACCAGTGATATAATGTTTGAAGCTAACATTCGCAGGGAGATATTGTCCTTCGTTGAAACCGGAAATCCGTATTCCAAAGAGTGGCTTCCTTTTCCTGAGAATATAGCACTTATGTCAGGCCAAACTACTGGCAGACGGTTACAATTCCCACCAATGCAATTTCTGGATACAGAATGGCTTCTTTGATTACTCATGGGTTAACTAACATTTAGTCATTAAACTAGTTATTGCTTTTTTCAAAGAGTATATCGTTGCTGCCCTTAAGCCATAACTTCCACACATTTATATTTTACAACGTCGTTATATATCCTCGCGACAACACCAAGGTCTATTTCGCGAGATCGTGAAAACATCTTCGATGGTGTAATCATTAACATCATAAACCTTCCATTGTTTACTTACGTTTATATTGTATATGGCTATGTGATATGAATAATTTGTTCAAGTCTTCTAATACACAGCCACTTGTCTCTGATATGATGTTTACGGTAAGATACGGTAATATAAAAGGAAATTTATGAATAGTAAGCTACTTTAAGAGTCTACTGTCAATCTGTTTGCTTACCGTTAGTGCTATCGATTTCTGGTCTTGAATACGGAATTTTCGAATTTAAAGCTACAATCTATTTGTTTCGCGTTAGTATAACCGATGTGGCAATGGGTGTACTTGGGGTTTTACAGTAAGTTCTGCAAAATCATTCCTACTCGTTTCAAGTGTGTATCTAAAATATAATTTTTTTTTTCTCAATATCCACCACTGACAAACTTTATTTCGACAATGTTCATTACATACCAGTCTCCGATATTCTTGTACTATAATTCCTGTTGATATTTCTTATTCAGAGGAACATAGTGGTTCAGAGAAATATTTTGTTGATAAGATGTGTGAGTTACTTAGGGTTGGAAAAGTATGCAAACATCTTGTGTCTAGCTTGTACACTATAATCCGTCTTCGCATATTACAGAGTTAGCTTCCTTGTGGGTAGGTATCGGTTGTTACGTCATTAATTTGTGAGCGCATTTCACGTCGTTTTCTCCAAAACGTATGACGTTACGCTCGCAAACACATGACGTCACAATCAATACCTACCCACAAGGGCAAATGACTCTGCAATATGCAAATACAGAATATATCTAAGCTATTTCAAGAAATTAATAGAATTAACAATTAAAATGACATTATTTCGAACTAAAAAACTCCTTTCAATAAATCTGCGTTGATCTGTCAACAGAAATCTTTAAGGTAAAACTAATAAGACAAAAAAGACGTCATGTGCAACATGTCACAGTCAGGAGACCCAATATTCAATGGTTTGATCCTAGTGACATACAAGATAGGCTTGTGAAAATTCCAAAAGCAGGATTTCACTGAAATTTCATATTTATATATGTACAAATATGCATTATGTGCTAATAGCACTACAGAACAAACAATAACGTTTAGAAACATATGCAGAAGATGATATTTATTATCTGTCATTTAAAACAATAGTAAGATCGACGTTTAGGTCCGTGACCTCTTAGCATTGGAATCAGAAACATGCTCTAGATTATGTGGTAAAGATATCTCTTATCTTTCTGTCGACGATTGATTGTCTGTCAATGGACTACGGCAAGTGAAATAGAACTTACTGAATGTGCACGGAAGGTAAGGACGAATTCCTTATAGTGATATTAGTACAATATTTTTTTTCAGATAGTAAATACAAAATATTATATTGAATCACAAATATATAACATATACTTTTACTCAAGGTACGAACATAAAGCACATATATTTTATACTTTAAGGGGTCAAATAATTTATTTGTTGATCGATATTCCTCTCTTATATATTTGTTTTGTATTTCAGACAATGTATTTTCAAGCGTGCTTGTATTGTTTAATCGTGTTATATGACGTCACATCAGGTTTCATATTTGGCGATTATCATAGCGCCAAAGGACCAACTACAGCCTTAGTCCAGACCTCGTGTGGACCAGTGAGAGGACTGTTTAATGGTAAAGCTTTTGCATACCGGGGAATACCGTATGCTGTACCACCGGTGCGGACAAGACGTTGGCAGCCACCGGAGCCACTATCACACGCGGATGGCACGTGCTGGCCTGGGACGTTCGATGCTTCACAACTTAAAAATCAATGTGTACAACGACTTGGCGATATTGTAGAGGGTACTGAAGACTGCCTTCAGCTGAACGTGTGGACCCCGACAAACCTGACATCGGCTAATTTATCAGTTATGGTGTTCATACACGGTGGATCACTACAAGCTTTGAATAGTGATACCCAAGGATATGCCCCGACCGAGCAACTGGCGCGTGACACAAATACAGTGTATGTCAGCATGAACTATCGTTTGCAGGCTTTTGGCTTTATGGCTCTCGATATCTTATCACAAAACTCTAAAACAAACACGTCTGGTAACTATGGTTTCATGGACCAAATCCTGGCTCTGAAATGGGTTCAAGAAAATATTCGAAATTTCGGAGGAGATCCGAATAAGGTGAGGGAAACTTTAAACTGCGATATATGTTAAAGTGTAAGGATATTCTTCTCGACAACCTTCTCGATTTACAATTAACCTTATTCTATAATATAAATCTTCAAATATTGTATTATTGAAGCGCACTGATACTTGTATTCTTCTTTACAATCCTTTCGATCAACAATTAACTTATTTCTTTTATTTGTTTTTTTACAGGTTACTTTGTTTGGCCAGAGTTCGGGCGCAACTAGTGTAATGGTTTTGGTTACATCTCCTTTAGCTAAGGGACTATTTCAGAAGGCATGGATGCTAAGTGCCTCGCCACTTCTGACAAAAACTTTAGCTGACGCTGCAAAAGACAACATGGTATTTCTTAACAACACAAAATGCGTCAATATCACGTGTCTACAACAGATGTCGGCAGGTGACATTACCCAAGCCGTGCCCTGGGACGAGTTTCCATTCTGGTCCATGGATGATCAGGTCGATCTTGCGGTGAAGGGTCGTTTTGATGGAGGAATGGCTATCGTTGACGGTAGGGAACGCCAAAATCCTCTACACATATCAAACACTCACACTTGCTTTGTCAGTAAGACAATATCTGTTGTAGCAAAATATTCTTCATGTGACAAAATCATCAATCCACTCGAAAATTGATGAAGAATTACAAATCATAAAAAAATAAATCTAATTTAATGAAGACACCCAACATTTAGCAAAATAAGTGCAAACAGTTAGTTTTTGAGACCACATAATAATATATTATGTAGCACACATCCTTTGTCTTTCTTATCGCATAGGTTACGTTCTCAAGGAGACTCCTCTCGATGCCTGGGTTAATGGACGAAGTAATGACGTTCCGCTAATAATAGGTAGGTTTAATACTCTCAATTACATCGTGGAAATGCTTTAGTTGGAATGGACTGAAGTGTTGTTGATGCTATAGGTATTAGTATTGAACGATCGTAAGCTGGCGATTCGTCAATTGTAGTATCAGTGTATCACATGAAAGGAATAGCATATGATTTCCGATCCCATTCCTATAATTCTTCAATATATCCTAGACCTAGATACTAAAACTCTGACAATGCTATCAATCAACCGATGATTCACATACTTATGGAATTATATATACTCTGACGTGTTGGATGTATATCCTACTTAAAAACTATAGTTGATATTTTGAGGTTGTTACGTTTTATGTATTTGGTTTTTATTGTCTACCGTATATCTTCACGCAAGACACTGGATGACCCTGACGGTAAATTAAAACTGAATAAATGAACAAGATTATTTCATTTAACAAACAATTCAACAGAAAGACATCAACAGAAAACAAATGAGAAATGGATAACGATGAAAGTGTTTAACCATCACGTATTTGAAAAACCTAAATGACTATTATTAAGACAAAAGACAGAGCAAATAAAAACAAATATGTTTATATCACATACTGTCTTTCCAAGGGATTTAGATTGTGTCATTGATGGAAATTTTCGGTAACTATAGACTGGGAATGGAAATATTTTGTGTACGAGCTTCCTTTTGGCACTGAAATAAATTAAAATCATCTTGCAAAATGTAAATATATTATATTGAGGTAAAGGCACAGATTGCTTATCGTAATTACAAACGATGAAACATGAAAACAATTAAAGGATTAATAGAAACTTGTCTCGAGGGTGTGACAATGAGATCACAACCCGAGGGGCAATTCATGAACATCCAACTCGAGGCTTGGACATTCAGGAATTCCCCGATGGGTGTCATTTTTTGTCACACCCTTATAGATAGGGAATAATTTTTTTTTTCTCACATATTCAAAAGAAAAAGAAGAGACAATAGCCTAAAACAAGCATTTTCACCGCGACATGAACATGGTTCCGTTGTCTTCGCGTCAATATTGATAAATTGGAGAGGACTTAAATAGGCGTAGCCTGATGTCCAATCCTATTGATGTACATAATACTAATAAAATATTGTTGAAATTGAAATATTGATGACGTCATCAACAATGCACGCCACGGTCACACCACATGAAATCATGACGTCACGTAATTTTTTGTCTTCAGGTTCAAAAGGTTATCGCGCGCAATATGCCATACCCTAGGGGTTGACAGAGAAATCTTCCACGGCTAAAACCGGTGACAAATCAGTGAATGATGGGAGAAAGATACATCATACATATTTCTAAATGAACAATGATAATTCCCCCACGAACAAATATCGATAAAGACATCGATAAGTACACTATAAACAATACCTAAAATACGTTGTAAGACATTGTATTAAGAATTTATTTTATGTGTTGTATATTCTGCCCATTTTAATAACAGTTCCTATGATAATCAATTATTCTTAATAAATCGGCAGTTTCAATACTATCTCTAATAGGTACCACGGCACAGGAGTTGGACTTCGGAGGAACCCTAAATACAGTTGTGAATCAAAGCTCATATGAGGAATACGTCGGACGTAAACTTGGTACGTTTGGGACAAATATCGCTAAGATGGCGCTGAGGCTATATCCACTGGGTACAGAATCAGTCAGATACCAGGTCACTTCCATGGTAACCGACGTTCGTGCTGGATGCGGAAATGACGTCATGGCCCTTTGGGCTGCCGCCAATACCAAGTCTCCAGTTTACCGTTATGTAGTAACTTCTGTACCTTCTTCACCGGTTGCACTTTTCGGAACCCCTCCTGCCACACTTTTGGCATTCCATGCATGGGACACATACGCATTCTTTGGAACAATGCAAGAAATTATGGAACATCCGTCTAGTAACGATTTAATGTTTGAAGCAAATATCCGAAGGGAAATTATGTCATTTATTGAAACCGGCAGACCTTATTCTAACGACTGGCTACCGTTTCCGGAGAGCGTTGCACTTCTGTCAGACGATACTAGTGTGACTTCCGCTTACCACGCTTATCAATGTGACTTCTGGATGCAAAATGGCTTTTTTGATTATTCATGGGTGAACTGAAATATCAGTTGGCTGAACGTTTAATGGCAATATTTATGCAGTGTTTTGTGTTTATATTATATCCATTTACATAACGTTTTGAAGTTAGTATTTGTTTTCATTACAGTTTCATTTGCTTTTTATCTTTTACATTTTTTATTCTTAGTCTGTATTGTTCTGACATTCTACCAACATAATTGTCTATGAATTAAGGTCTAGGGAAATTCCACGTAGGTACGTTGTCAAAAAAGGGGCAACTACGCCTACAGTCCCTACATCATTACTAAAATTAAAAAATAGACATACATAATTACTATACTACATGTTATAAGCTGTCTCGCAGATAACCGATTTCGATATGACTACGTGCTACGAGCTAGTTATTTAGTCCTTAAACAAGTGTCCATGCGTATGTGTCGGTACAGTCTATATGTAAAAAGACAAGCATGCACCGATAACTCCGTATTTAGGTACATACAACTTTGTTGCAATTAGTCGACAGATAAAACTACATGAAGTCTCGCCATTGGACTCCTTATCACATTTACGGATGTGTTAGACGTTGTTTATCTGACCTGATAGTAGACGGTCCTATTATTTCATTATATTTACATATTACATTTGGTCAATGAGAAGAATATTGCGCCCAAAGGCTAGATCACGCTTCGATAAGATGTTACGTCATACGATAATCTAAATAAATTTACTTAGTTTACATTTTGCCTTTTTCAGATGACAGATTTGCTCTGAATTAATAATAAACTAAAATACGTTTTCGATGTTATATTGGTCTCAAGACTGATCAATAGTATGCCCGTCTGTAATGTATAGAAAGAAAGGAAGCGCAAATTTTACAATGGAATGTAAACAAAGTGGTGGTTTCTGCATAACGGGTGTGGGACGATTAGTTTGCCGGTCGCCAGCATGATGTGACCGGATATGATATGTTTGTTCCGTATTCTGGCAACTTGCCTCTGTGAGATCTAGACTTCAAAAACACAAACACACGCAACACGTCGCGTGCACGGGAAAATGTCCCCGGATGTTAATAGGACGTTAGTGTAATCTCAAACAACTGACCTATACAATCAAATAGGTCGTAACGATGTTATAATCGTATTACACACATATATATACGTACACTATATCGTAATGTTTATGTGGTTTTCCGTCCGAATGAATTATGATTAATTTGTTTTGTAGCGGATACCGCAATGACACTTCTCCATGATTAGAACTCAGAGCTTTCGGTACTACTTTAAAATGTCGCATACCGTTAATTTGTTGCGTTCAATGCTGACGTAGGTAAATATTTTCAAATCTGATAACAAACACGGCGTTTTAGTGTATTTTTACTTTCCATTCATTTGCTATATTCGCGGATTTAACAATTGAAATACAATATCTATCAATATATAATGAATAAGATGTAGATATTAATTCGCTAACGCGCACCATTGGCTATGCTAGAACACCCAATGTATATGTTAAACACCAATGCATGTCAAAAATATGTCAACCAATGCTTAAAAATAAATTGAAATGTCCAATCTAAAAAGACCTATGAGACGCTAGGTTTTGCAATAAGCATCCGTAGCACTATAAAAAGAATTATTTTCCTAAATGTTACCATAAAAAGATTCATTAAGTAACAAGAGGCCCATGGGCCTTAACAGTCACCTAAGTTCGGATACAGAATGAAACAAAGACATATAAACACTATATATTGGCCTATCAGACCCTTGAAATCAGACTTTTTAATCTATGAAGAGTATTTGGTTCCATCAAATCTGTGAATTCAAAAGATTTGTTTTTTAAATTTTAGTCATTTTGATCGCGTTTGGCCCCTGATAATGCTGACAACATTTGATTTATTTCCTATTACAAATGACCAAATAATGCACAAAAATGAGTTTCTTCCTGAATAAACTATAGTAAACTTTACCCTCTCCCAAAGGGGAAATATTAGACCCCAGGGTCATATAATTCACATTTTTTTGTAAAAGACCTTAAGACCTTTCCATCTATGAAGAGTATTTTTTTTCTACCATTTCTGAAATTTCAGAAGAAGATTTTTGAAGTTTTCACCTATTTGACCCATTTTGGCCCCACCCCTCAAGTCTCTAGAGGGCTGGGACCATGTAATCTACAGTTGTGGTTGACCATTAGCCATTAAGTTTCTGCAACTTTTCAACAAATTTGGTTCAGCAGTTTTGGAGAAGAAGTAAAAATGTAAATTGTTCATCGCCATACAACAGACGACAGACGACGACGGACAAAGGCGATTAAAGTACGTCACTTGAGACTTCGTCTAAGGTGACCTAAAATTGACCAATTCTATTCCAATGTTATTATCATTGCAATATGACAGTATCAGTATATGCCATAGACTTCAGTAATTGTCTGATTCATATGCCACCATTATCGTCTTACCATAATAAATAAGGTGATGATGGCGATATGAATACATCAACACAATAAATTATAATGTCCAATATAAAAAGACTTAAGGCACATCATTTTTTTTCAATAAGCATAAGTAGCACTATAATTTTTTTTTTTTCAAAATGTTACCACAAAAAGATTCAATAAGTCAAACTTGGCCACCTCTATTTCAATGTTTTCATTATTGTCATACAAATGTATGACATTATCAGTATATGCCATAGACTTCAGTATTTGCATGGATTATATGCCATCATTACGCCATATCATAACAAATCAGGTTATCATAGCTATATGAATACAATAACACAACAAATTAAAATGTCCAGCCTAAAAAAAACTTATGACTTTATAAGTTTTTTCTATAAAAATCAATATCACTATAAAAAAGAATGCTGCTAAATATTACCAGATTCAATAAGTAAGAAATGGCCACTTCTAGTCCTATTTATCATTATTGCAATAGGGCATTGTCAGTACTAGTATTGCCTTAAACTTCAGTAAGTGCATGGCCTATCGTCTTATCATTAATAAATAAGGTTATCATGGCTGTATGAACATATCAATTGTAACTAGATTTGATCGCGATCAAAACACGGGATTTCCACCTTTGTAATGATGTAAGTAATGTTAGCGAACGGACGATTGCTTGAACGAACGGGCGATGTCACTCAATATTAATCAGAAAGCGTTTCTTACGAAAGTAGTCTGCTCCAACCGAAAAACAGATTTAGGGGAATCCCCTTTTGGGCACTAGATTTCATAGAGAGGTGAATATATCGGAACCTGCTGATTGGATATATTCAGGGTACATCAGTTAATGGTTAATGTATGGGTCGGCAATACATGTAGATGTAAAATTTGTAAAGAATTTTGATAACTTCATTTAACCTGAATAGTAGCAAACGTTAACACGGTCCTCTATAGGTTCTGTGATCTCAAAACGGCCGGGTAGTTTTTCAAATTGAACCGGTTGTGTTTGAACATCCGGTGTCACAGGTGACAGCTCTGCCACACACATAAAAGGTTTTTAAACCTGTCAGTTATTGGGTTTGTGCATTACTTTTGTTGTTTGTTTATTCAAATGTACGCCTATTAACAGCTAGGGTCACGTAAGGACGGCCTCCCATGTATGCGGTGTAGCTACACATGTACGTGTATTTACGCAAACACGTGTACATTGTTCATATATACGTGTACATGTAGAACTTAAAACATCCCGAAAAGTATTCAAAACTAAATGAAAAAAGACCTTCGAAACGGCCAGTGCTTCGAAACGGCCCGTGTGTATATAAGATTGAGCCCAGGACAGAATTTTAACCCGGCTGCTGATTGGCTAGCTAATTATGAATTTCAAAATTAAAAATGTTTTCTGACAGGTAATTATTCCTTGATAACCGTGATATAAATTTGGAAATTCCGATTGAGATTTAGGTTCAAAATATCAATTTTGATAATGAATAGGTAAACACATTAGAATTTCAGGTTTTTTTAAAGTGCAAAAATTCTCCATTTCTTATAAAGATCTTGGGCCAATGCGGAATAACTCGTGCGAGTTTTAGTATTAGAGGATTATCTCCCTTTGGTGACATCATGTAATCTCAATTACTGTACAAAATCGCTGAAAGGACAATTCATGTTCTATACCTCCGCCATTTTGAATCATATGACATTGAAATTGGTCAATATATGTGTCTGAGAGCGTGCCCTTTCACATTCGATTCAAAACCTTTCCCTTGAAATTTCTTAAATTACGGTAAAATTTACGTTAAAAAAGTGAACGAAACGGCACATTCATAGGGCTATATTTCGGTCATTTTCTAATTCATGATTTTGAAATTATAACCCTGAACAGGCAATATGCCAATGTCTACATTCACATAAAATCAACACCCTAAATTAAATGATAAAGGCTCTACGATCTCACAAATTACGGAAAAAAATAAGGAAATGGAACAAATTGACATATTTGAAGAGCTATATATATTTCCGCCATTTTTCTATAAAACCCCTTTAAAATCCATAACTTTTGAAGACAAAAGTTTATACAACATAGGTATGAAAAATCAACATTGTACATGTAGCGGGTGGAATTTGTTCAATAAATGACAAACCCGCTGGGTTCAGATTCCTTTATGATGTATGTTTATTCCATTTTAAAAACATTCTGTAAATATAATAAAACACAATTAGAATATTCAACTCTCAAATCATATATCATTCATTCAACACCGAATCACGCGAATAACTTTCAAAGACAAACTTTACATTTCACACAATACCGAAAACGTATTATTGAAAAATAGATATGATATATGAAAGTAAAAACACACACTTACAACACGTATGGTGTATCAATGTAATTGATGTATTCACTACAAAGTATACTAGCTCCGTACGTCATGAGTACGACCATGCAATCACAACAGATTGAACTACAATATAAAAGAACACACAATTCTTACTTCATTTCAGAAATATATAACTTAGACATTTTACACACTTTACAATTACAATAATCGGATCACATGTATACAATACATGTTTATCCGTATATATTTCATATTTTAAAAATATCTAAATTATAATAATCACATTCAAACCATTTTCATACTGGGAAAATAGAATAATGTATTAACCAAGATAAAGAACAAATACTAGAACAACCGAAAAGCAAGACTTACCAAAATTAATGAATTTCTCGACCGGGCAAACGAAACGTCCAACCAAGCACAGGGACGAAATTCAAATATCCCGAAATACAAAAAAGATATATATCAAATACGTTAAACTGACCACACTGACCAATCAAACAACTTCGTCAATGTCCGTAACAGTCACATGTCCTGTCCGTCATAAAAGTCCGTCAGTGAACACTACTAACGGGTACACAAACATATACTGTACGTACATACACATATAGACAAACGCAGCGCTCGCGAATATATACGATATATTACGCACGCGAGTAAAACACGGCACGGCATAGATACATACTAATATTGTTATTCACTGCAAATTATATATTTGCAAATATTGAAACATCTTTCAAATACACTTTTATACCACTTTTATTTATTACATAAATTCACATAAAATATGACCCTACTACATGCATACAGGTTTAAAGGCGCTGAAACGTCTCGCGCAGGGACAAATATAAACTAAAATTTCGATTTTTGATGTCCTATATCTCCGCCATTTTGAATCTTATGACCTTGAAATTGGTCATTTTATGTGTCTTAGAGCATGCTCTTTCACATCTAATTCAAAACAATTTTCTTTGAAAATTCATAAATAACGGTAAAATTTACTAAAAAAATGAACGAAACGCCATATTCGGAGGGCTACATTTCCGCCATTTTCGGTGCTTTGTCTTTGAAATTGAAACCCGATACAGATAATATGTTAAAGTCTACATTTACAAAAAATCAACACCCTACATTAAATTATGAAGGCGCTACGAGCACACAAATTACGTTGAAAAATAAGGAAATGGAACAAATTGCCATATTTGAAGAGCTATATTTCCGCCATTTTTCTATACAATCCCTTTAAAACCCATAACTTTTGAAGACAAAAGTTCATACAACAGCGGTATGAAAAATCAACACCGTACACACAGGTATAAAGGCGCTGAAACGGCTCGCGCAGGGGCAAATATAAACTAAAATTTCGATTTTTGATGTCCTATATCTCCGCCATTTTGGATCATATGACCTTGAATTTGGTCATTTTATGTGCCTGAGAACATGCTCTTTCATATGCGCCCTTCGAAACATTTCTATGGTAAAGTTCATTTTTGACCTTTGTTTGACCTCATTTGACCCCCTAGTGAACTCGTGACCTTGACATAATTTCTGATAACATGTAATGAGAAAAAAACGTGAATTATCGTGATCTACATGGAGAATGAAACGCACATGTTGTGTAGCGTACGGTTATGAAATTATGAGCGTTTAAAGTTCGTTCGAAAAAAGCAGTTTTTTACGTCTGTGACCTTGACCTTGAACGTTATCCTCCAAAATCGAGCGCACATTTCAAGCACTCATGTACGTACATAACGTGTCCAAATTTCAGCGCTCTAAACCTCTTATTTATAAAGAAGAAGTCGTTTAAAGATTTAAAGCTTTTTGAATCCTGTGACCTTGAATGAATGTCAAGGTCAATAAAAAGGAATAAGTTCTGTAGACATTCGTCCATGCTATATCTATACAAAAATTCAAGCATGTATGTTAAGTATTAAAGGCGCTGAAACCTTTAAAATTTTTGGCGGGAAAACACCAAAATAGCCTTTTTTAAAAGGCCTATATCTCCGCCATTTTGGATCTCATGACCTTAAAACTTGTCATTATATATTTCTGAGGGCATGACCTTTCATATTCAACTTTCAATTTTTTTCTGTGGTAAATTTCGTTTTTGACCTTTGTTTGACCCCGTAGCGAACTCTTGACCTTGACATAATCTCTGATAACATGGCATGGGAAAAGCACGCGCAATGTCACGATCTGTCTGAATAACAAAACGTGAACGATGTACAGCGTACGGTAATGAAGTTATGAGCGTTTAAACTTCGTTCCAAAAAATTGTTTTTTACGTCTGTGACCTTGACCTTGAACATTTTTGTAAAAAATCGAACGTACATTTCCAGATCTTATGTACATTCATAACATGTCCAAAGTTGAGCGTCGTACCTTATTCCGTTCCTGAGATATCCTGCTAACAAGATTTGTGGAAATAAGAAAAAGAAAGAAAAATAATAATAAGAAAAAACAGAACAATAACAATAGGGATTTCCATCCTCAATGGAAATCCCTAATAATCAATTACTTACATAGCTATATTAAGCTAATCGACAAAATCATCAAATTATATAAATATTATTGCAGCTCAAAGGACTTTTAGACAGACAATGGTGTCGTCTTTAGAAATGCATTGTAGGCCGAGTACGTATATTCGTTCTATATATTAATTTAAAGAGATTCCAATTGTATCTAAAACTTTTTCGTCGTTGAATAGAAATAAAAAGTGTGTTGGCAACATATTTTTGTATATTTTCACAATTCATGATTTTCATAAACATTACACCTCCTGGCATATTGCTAAAAAAATCTATATTTCCCTTTGCTTTGATAACAAGTTAATATCTAATATCATCATACAAAGGACAAACCACTAAATAATGTTGCTCATCCTCCACTTTGTTCATGTTACAACACAGTCTGTCATTTACTGGTACAGGCGGGTTATATCCAGGGTTTTATGAAACACTCGTCGTTCCCTGATGGGCTTATTTTGTACTTAATCTGTACTCATTACAGCCAGCTATGGTAATTTAGGGTCAAGACATGTAAATCCCAAACCGTGGGACTATCTTGTCTTTGAAATCATTACGGCGTCATCTCAGCCAATCAGAAGCAACGTTACAAACGGCGACGCCATTTTGTCCTTTATGGGCTGGTAGAGTAAAATTTTAAGTCAATGAAAATGCTCGTAACAAGCACATTGAATTAATTCAAAATATATATATTTATTTATTTATTTATCCAAACCCATCTGTTGACACTATCAATACGCTTAACAGTATATTATACAAATTATATCTGGAATTATGAAATTGAACTAGAGATATGTCTGTTAGACATTAAGTGCTCGCTAAATATTTCCTAACCTTAATTCCCGCTATAAAATCATCCTCTGCAACAAGTGTACGTAGCACTTTCGCTCATTATCTTTATGACTTTTGCAAGGAGGTGGTTTACACCCTTGCCGCATTGTAATACATACTTTCCTTTACTTCATCAGAACTTTAAATGTGAAATTACTTTGAAGTTCTTTGTTACATAAAAGTGTGTTTATTATCATATTGATATTGATACGATAAACTTGTTTCGTTGTTCAAAATAGTCGTGGACTAGAACACCGTCCAGTCTCTGTGCACGTGGTGACTTACCTGTGCCATGCTTGAACGCCTTTCTGGGGTACATTAGATCTAGAGCTCAGACTGTTATTTCATATTCGAGGCTTGGACATTCAGGAATTCCCCGATGGGTGTCATTTTTTGTCACACCCTAAAAGATAGGGAATAATTTTTTTTCTCCCATATTCAAAAGAAAAAGAAGAGACAATAGCCTAAAACAAGCATTTTCACCGCGACATGAACATGGTTCCGTTGTCTTCGCGTCAATATTGATAAATTGGAGAGGACTTAAATAGGCGTAGCCTGATGTCCAATCCTATTGATGTACATAATACCAATAAAATATTGTTGAAATTGAAATATTGATGACGTCATCAACAATGCACGCCACGGTCACACCACATGAAATCATGACGTCACGTAATTGTCTTCAGGTTCAAAAGGTTATCGCGCGCAATATGCCATACCCTAGGGGTTGACAGAGAAATCTTCCACGGCTAAAACCGGTGACAAATCAGTGAATGATGGGAGAAAGATACATCATACATATTTCTATAAATGAACAATGATAATTCCCCCACGAACAAATAAAAACATAAAAAATAGACTGACATAATTACTATACTACATGTTATAAGCTGTCCCGCAGATAACCGATTTCGATATGACTACGTGCTACGAGCTAGTTATTTAGTCCTTAAACAAGTGTCCATGCGTATGTGTCGGTACAGTCTATATGTAAAAAGACAAGCATGCACCGATAACTCCGTATTTAGGTACATACAACTTTGTTGCAATTAGTCGACAGATAAAACTACATGAAGTCTCGCCATTGGACTCCTTATCACATTTACGGATGTGTTAGACGTTGTTTATCTGACCTGATAGTAGACGGTCCTATTATTTCATTATATTTACATATTACATTTGGTCAATGAGAAGAATATTGCGCCCAAAGGCTAGATCACGCTTCGATAAGATGTTACGTCATACGATAATCTAAATAAATTTACTTAGTTTACATTTTGCCTTTTTCAGATGACAGATTTGCTCTGAATTAATAATAAACTAAAATACGTTTTCGATGTTATATTGGTCTCAAGACTGATCAATAGTATGCCCGTCTGTAATGTATAGAAAGAAAGGAAGCGCAAATTTTTACAATGGAATGTAAACAAAGTGGTGGTTTCTGCATAACGGGTGTGGGACGATTAGTTTGCCGGTCGCCAGCATGATGTGACCGGATATGATATGTTTGTTCCGTATTCTGGCAACTTGCCTCTGTGAGATCTAGACTTCAAAAACACAAACACACGCAACACGTCGCGTGCACGGGAAAATGTCCCCGGATGTTAATAGGACGTTAGTGTAATCTCAAACAACTGACCTATACAATCAAATAGGTCGTAACGATGTTATAATCGTATTACACACATATATATACGTACACTATATCGTAATGTTTATGTGGTTTTCCGTCCGAATGAATTATGATTAATTTGTTTTGTAGCGGATACCGCAATGACACTTCTCCATGATTAGAACTCAGAGCTTTCGGTACTACTTTAAAATGTCGCATACCGTTAATTTGTTGCGTTCAATGCTGACGTAGGTAAATATTTTCAAATCTGATAACAAACACGGCGTTTTAGTGTATTTTTACTTTCCATTCATTTGCTATATTCGCGGATTTAACAATTGAAATACAATATCTATCAATATATAATGAATAAGATGTAGATATTAATTCGCTAACGCGCACCATTGGCTATGCTAGAACACCCAATGTATATGTTAAACACCAATGCATGTCAAAAATATGTCAACCAATGCTTAAAAATAAATTGAAATGTCCAATCTAAAAAGACCTATGAGACGCTAGGTTTTGCAATAAGCATCCGTAGCACTATAAAAAGAATTATTTTCCTAAATGTTACCATAAAAAGATTCATTAAGTAACAAGAGGCCCATGGGCCTTAACAGTCACCTAAGTTCGGATACAGAATGAAACAAAGACATATAAACACTATATATTGGCCTATCAGACCCTTGAAATCAGACTTTATACTCTATTAAGGGTATTTGGTTCCATCAAATCTGTGAATTCAAAAGTTTTTATTTTATTTTAGTCATTTTGATCGCGCTTGGCTCCTGATAATGATGACAACATTTGATTTATATCCTATTACAAATGACCAAATAATGCACAAAAATGAGTTTCTTCCTAAATAAACTATAGTAAACTTTACCCTCTCCCAAATGGGAAATATTAGACCCCAGGGTCATATAATTCACATTTTTTTTGTAAAAGACCTTAAGACCATTCCATCTACGAAGAGTATTTGATTCTACCATTTCTGAAATTTCAGAAGAAGATTTTTGAAGTTTTCACCTATTTGACCCATTTTGGCCCCACCCCTCAAGTCTCTGGAGGGCTGGGACCATGTAATTCACAATTGTGGTTGACCATTAGCCATTAAGTTTCTGCAACTTTTCAACAAATTTGGTTCAGCAGTTTTGGAGAAGAAGTAAAAATGTAAATTGTTCGTCGCCATACAACAGACGACAGACGACGACGGACAAAGGCGATTAAAGTACGTCACTTGAGACTTCGTCTAAGGTGACCTAAAATTGACCAATTCTATTCCAATGTTATTATCATTGCAATATGACAGTATCAGTATATGCCATAGACTTCAGTAATTGTCTGATTCATATGCCACCATTATCGTCTTACCATAATAAATAAGGTGATGATGGCGATATGAATACATCAACACAATAAATTATAATGTCCAATATAAAAAGACTTAAGGCACATCATTTTTTTTCAATAAGCATAAGTAGCACTATAATTTTTTTATTTTTTTTTTCAAAATGTTACCACAAAAAGATTCAATAAGTCAAACTTGGCCACCTCTATTTCAATGTTTTCATTATTGTCATACAAATGTATGACATTATCAGTATATGCCATAGACTTCAGTATTTGCATGGATTATATGCCATCATTACGCCATATCATAACAAATCAGGTTATCATAGCTATATGAATACAATAACACAACAAATTAAAATGTCCAGCCTAAAAAACTTATGACTTTATAAGTTTTTTCTATAAAAAATCAATATCACTATAAAAAAGAATGCTGCTAAATATTACCAGATTCAATAAGTAAGAAATGGCCACTTCTAGTCCTATTTATCATTATTGCAATAGGGCATTGTCAGTACTAGTATTGCCTTAAACTTCAGTAAGTGCATGGCCTATCGTCTTATCATTAATAAATAAGGTTATCATGGCTGTATGAACATATCAATTGTAATAATCAATTACTTACATAGCTATATTAAGCTAATCGACAAAATCATCAAATTATATAATATTATGCAGCTCAAAGACTTTTAGACAGACAATGGTGTCGTCTTAGAAATGCATTGTAGGCGAGTACGTATATTCTTCTATATATTAATTAAAGAGATTCAATTAGTATCTAAAACTTTTTCGTCGTTGAATAGAAATAAAAAGTGTGTTGTAGGCAACATATTTTTGTATATTTTCACAATTCATCTAAAATTTTCATAAACATTAAAAAGTGTCCTGGCATATTGCTAAAAAAAATCTATATTACACCTTTGCTTTGAAAACAAGTTAACATTAATATCTAATATCATCATACAAAGGACAAACCACTAAATAATGTTGCTCATCCTCCACTTTGTTCATGTTACAACACAGTATGTCATTTACTGGTACAGGCGGGTTATATCCAGGGTTTTATGAAACACTCGTCGTTCCCTGATGGGCTTATTTTGTACTTAATCTGTACTCATTACAGCCAGCTATGGTAATTTAGGGTCAAGACATGTAAATCCCAAACCGTGGGACTATCTTGTCTTTGAAATCATTACGGCGTCATCTCAGCCAATCAGAAGCAACGTTACAAACGGCGACGCCATTTTGTCCTTTATGGGCTGGTAGAGTAAAATTTTAAGTCAATGAAAATGCTCGTAACAAGCAAAATTGAATTAATTCAAAATATATATATTTATTTATTTATTTATTTATCCAAACCCATCTGTTGACACTATCAATACGCTTAACAGTATATTATACAAATTATATCTGGAATTATGAAATTGAACTAGAGATATGTCTGTTAGACATTAAGTGCTCGCTAAATATTTCCTAACCTTAATTCCCGCTATAAAAATCATCCTCTGCAACAAGTGTACGTAGCACTTTCGCTCATTATCTTTATGACTTTTGCAAGGAGGTGGTTTACACCCTTGCCGCATTGTAATACATACTTTCCTTTACTTCATCAGAACTTTAAATGTGAAATTACTTTGAAGTTCTTTGTTACATAAAAGTGTGTTTATTATCATATTGATATTGATACGATAAACTTGTTTCGTTGTTCAAAATAGTCGTGGACTAGAACACCGTCCAGTCTCTGTGCACGTGGTGACTTACCTGTGCCATGCTTGAACGCCTTTCTGGGGTACATTAGATCTAGAGCTCAGACTGTTATTTCATATTCGAGGCTTGGACATTCAGGAATTCCCCGATGGGTGTCATTTTTTGTCACACCCTAAAAGATAGGGAATAATTTTTTTTCTCCCATATTCAAAAGAAAAAGAAGAGACAATAGCCTAAAACAAGCATTTTCACCGCGACATGAACATGGTTCCGTTGTCTTCGCGTCAATATTGATAAATTGGAGAGGACTTAAATAGGCGTAGCCTGATGTCCAATCCTATTGATGTACATAATACCAATAAATTATTGTTGAAATTGAAATATTGATGACGTCATCAACAATGCACGCCACGGTCACACCACATGAAATCATGACGTCACGTAATTGTCTTCAGGTTCAAAAGGTTATCGCGCGCAATATGCCATACCCTAGGGGTTGACAGAGAAATCTTCCACGGCTAAAACCGGTGTCAAATCAGTGAATGATAGGAGAAAGATACATCATACATATTTCTATAAATGAACAATGATAATTCCCCCACGAACAAATAAAAACATAAAAAAATAGACTGACATAATTACTATACTACATGTTTATAAGCTGTCCCGCAGATAACCGATTTCGATATGACTACGTGCTACGAGCTAGTTATTTAGTCCTTAAACAAGTGTCCATGCGTATGTGTCGGTACAGTCTATATGTAAAAAGACAAGCATGCACCGATAACTCCGTATTTAGGTACATACAACTTTATTGCAATTAGTCGACAGATAAAACTACATGAAGTCTCGCCATCGGACTCCTTATCACATTTACGGATGTGTTAGACGTTGTTTATCTGACCTGATAGTAGACGGTCCTATTATTTCATTATATTTACATATTACATTTGGTCAATGAGAAAGAATATTGCGCCCAAAGGCTAGATCACGCTTCGATAAGATGTTACGTCATACGATAATCTAAATAAATTTACTTAGTTTACATTTTGCCTTTTTCAGATGACAGATTTGCTCTGAATTAATAATAAACTAAAATACGTTTTCGATGTTATATTGGTCTCAAGACTGATCAATAGTATGCCCGTCTGTAATGTATAGAAAGAAAGGAAGCGCAAATTTTACAATGGAATGTAAACAAAGTGGTGGTTTCTGCATAACGGGTGTGGGACGATTAGTTTGCCGGTCGCCAGCATGATGTGACCGGATATGATATGTTTGTTCCGTATTCTGGCAACTTGCCTCTGTGAGATCTAGACTTCAAAAACACAAAACACACGCAACACGTAGCGTCGCACGGGAAATCTTGTCCCCGGGATGTTAATAGGTCGTTAGTGTATTCTCAAACAACTGGACCTATTACTATATCACATAGGTCGTAACGATAGTTATAAATCGTATTACAACACTTTATATATACGTACTCTATTTATCGTTAAGGTTTATGCTGGTTTTCCGTCCGAATGAATTTTTTAATGATATTAATTTGTTTTGTAGCGGGATACCGCAAATGACAAACTTCTCCATGATTAGAACTCAGGAGCTTTTTCGGTACTACTTTAAAAAATGTCTGCCCATACACGCGTTAATTTGTTGGCACCATCGTTCAATTGCTTGGACGAAGGTAAATATTTTTCTAAACTGATAAACAAACATCGGCGTTTTAGTGTATTATTTATCTTTTCCTCTTTCATTTGCTATATTCGGCGGGATTTAATCCAATTGTAAATTACTACTATTCTATTCAATTTATAGATGAATAAGATGTAGATACTTAATTCGCTTAAATCGCGCACCATTGGGCTTATGCCTAGAACAACCCAATGTATATGTTCAATAACACCAATGGATGTCAAAAATATGTGTAAACCAAATGCTTAAAAATACAAATTGAAAAGTACAATTCTAAAAAAAGACTATGAAGACGATTAGGTTTTTTGCATTAATTGCATCCGCTCTAGCACTATATAAAAAGGATTTAATTTTCCTAAATTGTTACCATAAAAAAGATTCATTAAGTAACAAGAGGGCCACATGGGGCCTTAACGCAGGTCACCTTAGAGTTCGGATACCAGAAATGAATAACAGAAGGGGACATATAAACACTATATAAGTGGCCTATTAAAGACCCTGGAAAATCTGAACTTATTACCTATCTATTGACAGGGTATGTTGGTTCCCTAACAAATTCTGTGAATTCAAGAAGTTTTATATATTCTTATAAGTCATTTTGATCGCGCTTGGCTTTCCCTGATAATGGTTGACAACAATTTATTTCTAATTATCCTATAGTCAACTGACCAACAATTGCACAAAATATAATGAGTTTCTTACCTATAATTAACATATACTAAGTACACTTTAACCCTCCTCCCAAATAGGGGAAACTTATTTAGACCGCCAGTGGGTCAATATAATTCATCATTTTTTTAGTAAAAGACCTATAAAGTCCCTTTCAATCTATGAAGATTATCTATATTGACCATTTATTTACAATATCAGAAGAATATTTTTGTAAGTTTTTCCACCTATTAGTACCCATTTTGGCCCCCACCCCTCAAGTACTCTGTAGGGCTTGGGTCCATGTAAATATCACATATGTGGTTTGGTTTACAATGCCATTGTAATTTTATTGCAACTTTTTAAACATTTTTGTGTTCAGCATGTTTTTGGAGAAGAAGTATAAATGTAAATTTATCGGTTCGCCATACAAACAGGACGACAGGGGACGACGGACGGACAAAGTGAGATTAAAGTTACGTCACTTGAGACTTGTCTAAGGTGACGTAAAAATTTGAACCAATTCTAATTTACAAATGATGTTATCAATTTAGCAATAAGCCAGTATTCAGTAAAATGCCATTGACTTCATAAATAGTCTGAGTAATATTGCCACCATTTATCGTCCTTCACCTTACAATAATAAATAGGAGTTAATTGTGGCGATATGTATAACATCAACTCATTAAAAGTTAATAACTTTCCAAAATTACTAAGAGACTTAAAGGCAACATCGTTTATTTTTTCAAATAAGCATAAGTAGCACTATAATTTTTTTTTTTTTTTTTTTCAAAATGTTACCACAAAAAGATTTCAATAAGTCAAACTTGGCCACCTCTCTATTTCAATGTTTTCATTATTGTCATACAAATGTATGACATTATCAGTATATGCCATAGACTTCAGTATTTGCATGGATTATATGCCATCATTACGCCATATCATAACAAATCAGGTTTATCATAGCTATATGAATACAATAACACAACAACAATTTAAAATGTCCAGCCAAAAAAAAACTTATGACTTTATAAGTTTTTTCTATAAAAATCAATATCACTATAAAAATAGAATGCTGCTAAATATTACCAAAAGATTCAATAAGTAAGAAATGGCCACTTCTAGTCCTATTTATCATTATTGCAATAGGGCATTGTCAGTACTAGTATTGCCTTAAACTTCAGTAAGTGCATGGCCTATCGTCTTATCATTAATAAATAAGGTTATCATGGCTGTATGAACATATCAATTGTAACTAGATTTGATCGCGATCAAAACACGGGATTTCCACCTTTGTAATGATGTAAGTAATGTTAGCGAACGGACGATTGCTTGAACGAACGGGCGATGTCACTCAATATTAATCAGAAAGCGTTTCTTACGAAAGTAGTCTGCTCCAACCGAAAAACAGATTTAGGGGAATCCCCTTTTTGGGCACTAGATTTCATAGAGAGGTGAATATATCGGAACCTGCTGATTGGATATATTCAGGGTACATCAGTTAATGGTTAATGTTATGGGTCGGCAATACATGTAGATGTAAAATTTGTAAAGAATTTTGATAACTTCATTTAACCTGAATAGTAGCAAACGTTAACACGGTCCTCTATAGGTTCTGTGATCTCAAAACGGCCGGGTAGTTTTTCAAATTGAACCGGTTGTGTTTGAACATCCGGTGTCACAGGTGACAGCTCTGCCACACACATAAAAGGTTTTTAAACCTGTCAGTTATTGGGTTTGTGCATTACTTTTGTTGTTTGTTTATTCAAATGTACGCCTATTAACAGCTAGGGTCACGTAAGGACGGCCTCCCATGTATGCGGTGTAGCTACACATGTACGTGTATTTACGCAAACACGTGTACATTGTTCATATATACGTGTACATGTAGAACTTAAAACATCCCGAAAAGTATTCAAAACTAAATGAAAAAAAGACCTTCGAAACGGCCCGTGTGTATATAAGGTTGAGCCCAGGACAAAATTTTAACCCGGCTGCTGATTGGCTGGCTTATTATTGAATTTCAAAATTAAAAATGTTTTCTGACAGGTAATTATTCCTTGATAACCGTGATATAAATTTGGAAATTCCGATTGAGATTTAGGTTCAAAATATCAATTTTGATAATGAATAGGTAAACACATTAGAATTTCAGGTTTTTTTAAAGTGCAAAAATTCTCCATTTCTTATAAAGATCTTGGACCAATGCGGAATAACTCGTACGAGTTTTAGTATTAGAGGATTATCTCCCTTTGGTGACATCATGTAATCTCAACTAATGTACAAAATCGCTGAAAGGACAATTGCATGTTCTATACCTCCGCCATTTTGAATCATATGACATTGAAATTGGTCAATATATGTGTCTGAGAGCGTGCCCTTTCACATTCGATTCAAAAACCTTTCCCTTGAAATTTCTTAAATTACGGTAAAATTTACGTTAAAAAAGTGAACGAAACGCCATATTCATAGGGCAATATTTCGGCCATTTTCTAATTCGTGATTTTGAAATTATAACCCTGAACAGGCAATATGCCAATGTCTACATTCACATAAAATCAACACCCTAAATTAAATGATAAAGGCTCTACGATCTCAACAAATTACGGAAAAAAATAAGGAAATGGAACAAATAGACATATTTGAAGAGCTATATATTTCCGCCATTTTTCTATAAAACCCCTTTAAAATCCATAACTTTTGAAGACAAAAGTTTATACAACATAGGTATGAAAAATCAACATTGTACATGTAGCGGGTGGAATTTGTTCAATAAATGACAAACCCGCTGGGTTCAGATTCCTTTATGATGTATGTTTATTCCATTTTAAAAACATTCTGTAAATATAATAAAACACAATTAGAATATTCAACTCTCAAATCATATATCATTCATTGATCACCGAATCACGCGAATAACTTTCAAAGACAAACTTTACATTTCACACAATACCGATAACGTATTTATTGCAAAAATAGATATGATATATGAAAGTAAAAACACACACTTACAACACGTATGGTGTATCAATGTAATTGATGTATTCACTACAAAGTATACTAGCTCCGTACGTCATGAGTACGACCATGCAATCACAACAGATTGAACTACAATAAAAAGAACACACAATTCTTACTTCATTTCAGAAATATATAACTTAGACATTTTACACACTTTACAATTACAATAATCGGATCACATGTATACAATACATGTTTATCCGTATATATTTCATATTTTAAAAATATCTAAATTATAATAATCACATTCAAACCATTTTCATACTGGGAGAATAGAATAATGTATTAACCAAGATAAAGAACAAATACTAGAACAACCGAAAAGCAAGACTTACCAAAATTAATGAATTTCTCGACCGGGCAAACGAAACGTCCAACCAAGCACAGGGACGAAATTCAAATATCCCGAAATACAAAAAGATATATATCAAATACGTTAAACTGACCACACTGACCAATCAAACAACTTCGTCAATGTCCGTAACATAGTCACATGTCCCTGTCCGTCATAAAAGTCCGTCAGTGAACACTACTAACGGGTACACAAACATATACTGTACGTATACACATATAGACAAACGCAGCGCTCGCGAATATATACGATATATTACGCACGCGAGTAAAACACGGCACGGCATAGATACATACTAATATTATTATTCACTGCAAATTATATATTTGCAAATATTGAAACATCTTTCAAATACACTTTTATACCACTTTTATTTATTACATAAATTCACATAAAATATGACCCTACTACATACATACAGGTTTAAAGGCGCTGAAACTTCTCGCGCAGGGACAAATATAAACTAAAATTTCGATTTTTGATGTCCTATATCTCCGCCATTTTTGAATCTTATGACCTTGAAATTGGTCATTTTATGTGTCTTAGAGCATGCTCTTTCACATTCTATTCAAAACAATTCTCTTTAAAAATTTCTTAAATAACGGTAAAATTTACGTTAAAAAAGTGAACGAAACGCCATATTCGGAGGGCTGTATTTCCGCCATTTTCTAATTCTTGATTTTGAAATTATAACCCTGTACAGAGGCAATATGCCAATGATCTACATTTACAAAAAATCAACACCCTACATTAAAATTAAAAGGCGCTCTACGAGCACACAAATTACGTAAAAAAATAAGGAAATGGAACAAAATTGCCATATTTGGAGAGCTATATTTCCGCCATTTTTTCTATACAACCCCTTTAAAACCCATAACTTTTGAAGACAAAAGTTTCATACAACAGCGGTATGAAAAATCAACACCGTACATACAGGTATAAAGGCGCTGAAACGGCTCGCGCAGGGGCAAATATAAACTAAAATTTCGATTTTTGATGTCCTATATCTCCGCCATTTTGGATCATATGACCTTGAATTTGGTCATTTTATGTGCCTGAGAACATGCTCTTTCATATGCGCCCTTCGAAACATTTCTATGGTAAAGTTCAATTTTTGACCTTTGTTTGACCTCTTATTTGACCCCCTAATGTGAACTCGTGACCTTGACATAATTTCTGATAACAAGTAATAGAAAAAAAAACAGTGAACTTATCGTGATCTACATGGAGAATGAAACGCATCATGTTTGTGTAGCGTACGGTTATGAAATTAATGAGCGTTTAAAGTTCGTTCGAAAAAAGCATTGTTTTTTACGTCTGTGACCTTGACCTTGAACGTTTATCCTCCAAAATCGAGCGCACATTTCAAGCACTCATGTACGTACATAACGTGTCGCCAAATTTCAGCGCTCTAAACCTCTTATTTATAAAGAAAATGACGTTTAAAAGATTTAAAGCTTTTTGAATCCTGTGACCTTGAATGATTGTCAAGGTCAATAAAAAGCATAAGTTCTGTATGACATTCGTCCATGCTATATCTATACAAAAATCAAGCATGTATGTTAAGTATTAAAGGCGCTGAAACCTTTAAAATTTTTTGGCGGGAAAACACCAAAATAGCCGTTTAAAAAGGCCTATATCTCCGCCATTTTGGATCTCATGACCTTAAAACTTGTCATTATATATTTCTGAGGGCATGACCTTTCATATTCAACTTTCAATTTTTTCTGTGACAAATTTCGTTTTTGACCTTTGTTTGACCCCGTAGCGAACTCTTGACCTTGACATAATCTCTGATAACATGGCATGGGAAAAGCACGCGCAATGTCACGATCTATCTGAATAACAAAACGTGAACGATGTACACCGTACGGTAATGAAGTTATGAGCGTTTAAACTTCGTTCCAAAAAAATTGTTTTTTACGTCTGTGACCTTGACCTTGAACATTTTTGTAAAAAAAATCGAACGTACATTTCAAGATCTTATGTACATTCATAACGTGTCCAAAGTTGAGCGTCGTACCTTATTTCGTTCCTGAGATATCCTGCGAACAAGATTTGTGGAAATAAGAATAAAAAAGAAAAATAAAGAATAACTAGATTTGATCGCGATCAAAACACGGGATTTCCACCTATGTAATGATATAAGTAATGTTAGCGAACGGGCGATTGCTTGAACGAACGGGCGATGTCACTCAATATTAATCAGAAAGCGTTTCTGTCGAAAGTAGTCTGGTCCAACCGAAAAACAGATTTAAGGGAATCCCCTTTTCAGAAAAACAGATTTAGGGGAATCCCCTTTTGGGCACAAGATTTCATAGAGAGGTGAATATATCGGAGCCTGCTGATTGGATTATAATGGTTAATGTGTGGGTCGGAACAATACATGTAGATGTAAATTTGTAAAGAATTTTGATAACTTCAATTAACCTGAATAGTAGCAAACGTTAACACGGTCGGTCCTCTATGGGAATTTATTTGGTTCTGTGATCTCAAAACGGCCGGATAGTTTCTCAAAATAGCACCGGCTGTGTTTGAACATCCGGTGTCACAGTGACGGCTCTGCCACACACATAAAAGGCTTTTAAACCTGTCAGTTTATTGGGTTTGTGCATTACTTTTATTGTTTGTTTGTTCAAATGTACGTCCTATTAACAGCTAGGGTCCACGTAAGGACGGCCTCCCATGTATGCGGTGTAGCTACACATGTACGTGTATTTACGCAAACACGTGTTACAATTGTTCAAATAAACGTGTTACATGTAGAACTTTAAAACATCCCGAAAAGTATTCAAAAACTAAATGAAAAAAGACCTTCTGAAACGGCCCGTGTGTAATATAAGATTGAGCCCCAGGACATATAAATTTTAACCCGGCTGCTGATTGGCTGGCTTTAATATGAATTTCAAAATCAAAAAATGTTTTCTGACAGGTAAATTATGTCCTTGATAACCCGTGGATATAAATTTGGAAATTCCGATTGAGATATTATGTTAACAAAATATCAATTATTTGATAATGGAATAGGTAAACACATTAGAATTTCAGGTTTTTTTTAAAAGAGTGCAAAAATTCTCCATTTCTTTATAAAGATCTTGGACCAATGCGGAATAACACGTACCGAGGTTTTTAAGTATTAGAGGGATTATATCTGCCCTTTGGTGACATCATGTAATCCTCAACTACTGATACAAAATCGCTGAAACAGGACAATTGATGTTCTATACCTCCGCCATTTTGATCATATGACATTGAAATTGGTCAATATAATGTGTCTGAGAAGCGTGCCCTTTTCACATTCGCGATCAATCAAACCCTTTCCCTTGAAATTTCTTAAATTACGGTAAAATTTACGTTAGAAAAAGTGAACGAAAACGCCAATATTCATAGGGCTAATAATTTCCGGTCATATATCTAATTCGTTGATTTTGAAATTATAACCCTGAACAGGCCAATATGCCAATGTCTACATTCACATAAAATCAACACCCTAAATTAAATGAAAAAGGCTCTAACGAGCTCACAAATTAACAGGAAAAAAAAAAAAGGAAAATGGAACAAATTGACATATTTTGAAGATCTATATTTCCGCCATTTATCCTATATAACCCCTTTAAAATCCATAACTTTTTTTGAAGACAAAAGTTTATACAAACATAGGAATGAAAAATCATACCATTGTACATGTAAGCGGTGGAATTTGTTCAATAAATGCTACATAACACCGCTGGGTTCAGATTTCCTTTAAATTGGACGTCCTTTAATTTCCGCGCATTTTTAAAAATTACTATGACCTTTAAATTGGTCATAAAAATAGGTGTCTAGAGCAATGCTCTTTCACATCCTAATCAAATACATTTCTCTTTGCAATACCGAATCATTTCCCCACGCGTTTAAAATTCAAAGACGAAAAAGTGAACGAAATGCCACAATACCGAGATAAGGCTATTATTTCCGACCATTACAAATTTCATATGACTTTGAAATTTAAAACTCTGTACAAGACGAATGTGTGTATCAATTTAATTGAGATGTAATTCACTAACAAAAACAATACAAGCTTCACTTACGTCATGAGTACACCACATGCAATCACAACAAATATACCTCCGCCATTTTGAATCATATGACATTGAAATTGGTCATTTTATGTGTCTGAAAGCATGATCTTTCACATCCAATTCAAAACATTTCACCTTTGAATTTTCATGAATTACGCTAAAATTTACGTTAAAAAATGAACGAAACGCCATATTCGGAGGTCTATATTTCCGCCATTTTCAAATTCATGTCTTTGAAATTAAAAACCTGTACAGACAATAGGATAAAGCTTACATTTACAAAAATTCAACACTCTACATGAGATGATAAAGGCCCTACGAGCTCACAAATAACGGAAAAAAATAAGAAAATGAAACAAATTGCCATATTTGGAGAGCTATCTTTCCGCCATTTTTCTATATAACCCCTTAAAAAATAAATAACTTTTGAAGACAAAAGTTCATACAACATAGGTATGAAAAATCAACAATGTATATATAGGTTTAAAGGCGCTGAAACGTCTCGGGCAAGGACAAATATAAACTAAAATTTCGATTTTCGATGTCCTATATCTCCGCCATTTTGAATCTTATGACCTTGAACTTGGTCATTTTATGTGTCTGAAAGTATGATCTTTCACATCCAATTCAAAACATTTCACCTTTGAATTTTCATGAATTACGCTAAAATTTACGTTAAAAAATGAACGAAACGCCATATTCGGAGGTCTATATTTCCGCCATTTGCAAATTCATGTCTTTGAAATTAAAAACCTGTACAGACAATAGGCTAAAGCTTACATTTACAAAAATTCAACACTCTACATAAGATGATAAAGGCCCTACAAGCTCACAAATAACGGAAAAAAATAAGAAAATGAAACAAATTGGCATATTTGGAGAGCTATATTTCCGCCATTTTTCTATATAATCCCTTTAAAAACCCATAAACTGTTGAAGACAAAAGTTCATACAACAGCGGTATGAAAAATCAACACCGTACATACAGGTACTAAGGCGCTGAAACGTCTCGGGCAGGGGCAAATATAAACTAAAATTTCGATTTTTGATGTCCTATATCTCCGCCATTTTGGATCATATGACCTTGAATTTGGTCATTTTATGTGCCTGAGAACATGCCCTTTCATATGCGCCCTTCGAAACATTTCTATGGTAAAGTTCATTTTTGACCTTTGTTTTGACCTCATTTGACCCCCTAGTGAACTCGTGACCCTGACATAATTTCTGATAACATGTAATGAGAAAAAAACGTGAATTATCGTGATCTACATGGAGAATGAAACGTACATGTTGTGTAGTAGCGTACGGTTATGAAATTATGAGCGTTTAAAGTTCGTTCGAAAAAAGCAGTTTTTTACGTCTGTGACCTTGACCTTGAACGTTATCCTCCAAAATCGAGAGTACATTTTAAGAACTCATGTACGTACATAACGTCTCCAAATTTCAGCGCTCTACACACCTCTTATTTATTACGAAGATGTCGTTTAAAGATTTAAAGCTTTTTGAACCCTGTGACCTTGAATGAATGTCAAGGTCAATAAAACAGCATAAGTTCTGTAGACATTCGTCCATGCTATGTCTGTACAAAAAATCAAGCATGTGTGTTAAGTATTAAAGGCGCTGAAACCTTAAATATTTTTGGCGGGAAAACGCCAAAATAGCCTTTTTTCAAAGGCCTATATCTCCGCCATTTTGGATTTCATGACCTTAAAACTTGTCATTATATATTTCTGAGGGCATGCCCTTTCATATCCAACTTTCAAAACTTTTTTCTGTGTTGAATTTCGTTTTTGACCTTTGTTTGACCCCGTAGCGAACTCTTGACCTTGACATAATCTCTGATAACATGGCATGGGAAAAGCACGCGCAATGTCAAGATCTATCTGAATAACAAAACGTGAACGATGTACACCGTACGGTAATGAAGTTATGAGCGCTTAAACTTCGTTCCAAAAAATTTGTTTTTTACGTCTATGACCTTGACCTTGAACATTTTTTTTAAAAAATCGAACGTACATTTCAAGATCTTATGTACATTCATAACGTGTCCAAAGTTGAGCGTCGTACCTTATTTCGTTCCTGAGATATCCTGCGAACAAGATTTGTGGAAATAAGAATAAAAAAGAAAAATAAAGAATAATAATAATAAGAAGAAAAAACAGAACAATAACAATAGGGATTTCCATCCTCAATGGAAATCCCTAATAAGAATAAGAAGAAAAAACAGAACAATAACAATAGGGATTTCCATCCTCAATGGAAATCCCTAATAATCAATTACTTACATAGCTATATTAAGCTAATCGACAAAATCATCAAATTATATAAATATTATTGCAGCTCAAAGGACTTTTAGACAGACAATGGTGTCGTCTTTAGAAATGCATTGTAGGCCGAGTACGTATATTCGTTCTATATATTAATTTAAAGAGATTCCAATTGTATCTAAAACTTTTTCGTCGTTGAATAGAAATAAAAAGTGTGTTGGCAACATATTTTTGTATATTTTCACAATTCATGATTTTCATAAACATTACACCTCCTGGCATATTGCTAAAAAATCTATATATCCTTTTGCTTTGATAACAAGTTAATATCTAATATCATCATACAAAGGACAAACCACTAAATAATGTTGCTCATCCTCCACTTTGTTCATGTTACAACACAGTCTGTCATTTACTGGTACAGGCGGGTTATATCCAGGGTTTTATGAAACACTCGTCGTTCCCTGATGGGCTTATTTTGTACTTAATCTGTACTCATTACAGCCAGCTATGGTAATTTAGGGTCAAGACATGTAAATCCCAAACCGTGGGACTATCTTGTCTTTGAAATCATTACGGCGTCATCTCAGCCAATCAGAAGCAACGTTACAAACGGCGACGCCATTTTGTCCTTTATGGGCTGGTAGAGTAAAATTTTAAGTCAATGGAAATGCTCGTAACAAGCACATTGAATTAATTCAAAATATATATATTTATTTATTTATTTATCCAAACCCATCTGTTGACACTATCAATACGCTAAACAGTATATTATACAAATTATATCTGGAATTATGAAATTGAACTAGAGATATGTCTGTTAGACATTAAGTGCTCGCTAAATATTTCCTAACCTTAATTCCCGCTATAAAATCATCCTCTGCAACAAGTGTACGTAGCACTTTCGCTCATTATCTTTATGACTTTTGCAAGGAGGTGGTTTACACCCTTGCCGCATTGTAATACATACTTTCCTTTACTTCATCAGAACTTTAAATGTGAAATTACTTTGAAGTTCTTTGTTACATAAAAGTGTGTTTTTATTATCATATTGATATTGATACGATAAACTTGTTTCGTTGTTCAAAATAGTCGTGGACTAGAACACCGTCCAGTCTCTGTGCACGTGGTGACTTACCTGTGCCATGCTTGAACGCCTTTCTGGGGTACATTAGATCTAGAGCTCAGACTGTTATTTCATATTCGAGGCTTGGACATTCAGGAATTCCCCGATGGGTGTCATTTTTTGTCACACCCTAAAAGATAGGGAATAATTTTTTTTCTCCCATATTCAAAAGAAAAAGAAGAGACAATAGCCTAAAACAAGCATTTTCACCGCGACATGAACATGGTTCCGTTGTCTTCGCGTCAATATTGATAAATTGGAGAGGACTTAAATAGGCGTAGCCTGATGTCCAATCCTATTGATGTACATAATACCAATAAAATATTGTTGAAATTGAAATATTGATGACGTCATCAACAATGCACGCCACGGTCACACCACATGAAATCATGACGTCACGTAATTGTCTTCAGGTTCAAAAGGTTATCGCGCGCAATATGCCATACCCTAGGGGTTGACAGAGAAATCTTCCACGGCTAAAACCGGTGACAAATCAGTGAATGATGGGAGAAAGATACATCATACATATTTCTATAAATGAACAATGATAATTCCCCCACGAACAAATAAAAACATAAAAAAATAGACTGACATAATTACTATACTACATGTTATAAGCTGTCCCGCAGATAACCGATTTCGATATGACTACGTGCTACGAGCTAGTTATTTAGTCCTTAAACAAGTGTCCATGCGTATGTGTCGGTACAGTCTATATGTAAAAAGACAAGCATGCACCGATAACTCCGTATTTAGGTACATACAACTTTGTTGCAATTAGTCGACAGATAAAACTACATGAAGTCTCGCCATTGGACTCCTTATCACATTTACGGATGTGTTAGACGTTGTTTATCTGACCTGATAGTAGACGGTCCTATTATTTCATTATATTTACATATTACATTTGGTCAATGAGAAGAATATTGCGCCCAAAGGCTAGATCACGCTTCGATAAGATGTTACGTCATACGATAATCTAAATAAATTTACTTAGTTTACATTTTGCCTTTTTCAGATGACAGATTTGCTCTGAATTAATAATAAACTAAAATACGTTTTCGATGTTATATTGGTCTCAAGACTGATCAATAGTATGCCCGTCTGTAATGTATAGAAAGAAAGGAAGCGCAAATTTTACAATGGAATGTAAACAAAGTGGTGGTTTCTGCATAACGGGTGTGGGACGATTAGTTTGCCGGTCGCCAGCATGATGTGACCGGATGTGATATGTTTGTTCCGTATTCTGGCAACTTGCCTCTGTGAGATCTAGACTTCAAAAACACAAACACACGCAACACGTCGCGTGCACGGGAAAATGTCCCCGGATGTTAATAGGACGTTAGTGTAATCTCAAACAACTGACCTATACAATCAAATAGGTCGTAACGATGTTATAATCGTATTACACACATATATATACGTACACTATATCGTACTGTTTATGTGGTTTTCCGTCCGAATGAATTATGATTAATTTGTTTTGTAGCGGATACCGCAATGACACTTCTCCATGATTAGAACTCAGAGCTTTCGGTACTACTTTAAAATGTCGCATACCGTTAATTTGTTGCGTTCAATGCTGACGTAGGTAAATATTTTCAAATCTGATAACAAACACGGCGTTTTAGTGTATTTTTACTTTCCATTCATTTGCTATATTCGCGGATTTAACAATTGAAATACAATATCTATCAATATATAATGAATAAGATGTAGATATTAATTCGCTAACGCGCACCATTGGCTATGCTAGAACACCCAATGTATATGTTAAACACCAATGCATGTCAAAAATATGTCAACCAATGCTTAAAAACAAATTGAAATGTCCAATCTAAAAAGACCTATGAGACGCTAGGTTTTGCAATAAGCATCCGTAGCACTATAAAAAGAATTATTTTCCTAAATGTTACCATAAAAAGATTCATTACGTAACAAGAGGCCCATGGGCCTTAACAGTCACCTAAGTTCGGATACAGAATGAAACAAAGACATATAAACACTATATATTGGCCTATCAGACCCTTGAAATCAGACTTTATACTCTATTAAGGGTATTTGGTTCCATCAAATCTGTGAATTCAAAAGTTTTTATTTTATTTTAGTCATTTTGATCGCGCTTGGCTCCTGATAATGATGACAACATTTGATTTATATCCTATTACAAATGACCAAATAATGCACAAAAATGAGTTTCTTCCTAAATAAACTATAGTAAACTTTACCCTCTCCCAAAGGGGAAATATTAGACCCCAGGGTCATATAATTCACATTTTTTTTGTAAAAGACCTTAAGACCTTTCCATCTATGAAGAGTATTTTTTTCTACCATTTCTGAAATTTCAGAAGAAGATTTTTGAAGTTTTCACCTATTTGACCCATTTTGGCCCCACCCCTCAAGTCTCTGGAGGGCTGGGACCATGTAATTCACAATTGTGGTTGACCATTAGCCATTAAGTTTATGCAACTTTTCAACAAATTTGGTTCAGCAGTTTTGGAAAAGAAGTAAAAATGTAAATTGTTCGTCGCCATACAACAGACGACAGACGACGACGGACAAAGGCTATTAAAGTACGTCACTTGAGACTTCGTCTAAGGTGACCTAAAATTGACCAATTCTATTACAATGTTGTTATCATTGCAATATGACATTATCAGTATATGCCATAGACTTCAGTAATTGTCTGAGTAATATGCCACCATTATCGTCTTACCATTATAAATAAGGTGATTATGGCGATATGAATACATCAACACAATAAATTATAATGTCCAATATAAAAAGACTTAAGGCACATCATTTTTTTTCAATAAGCATAAGTAGCACTATATTTTTTTTTTTTTTTCAAAATGTTACCACAAAAAGATTCAATAAGTCAAACTTGGCCACCTCTATTTCAATGTTTTCATTATTGTCATACAAATGTATGACATTATCAGTATATGCCATAGACTTCAGTATTTGCATGGATTATATGCCATCATTACGTCATATCATAACAAATCAGGTTGTCATAGCTATATGAATACAATAACACAACAAATTAAAATGTCCCAGCCTAAAAAAACTTATGACTTTATAAGTTTTTTCTATAAAAATCAATATCACTATAAAAAAGAATGCTGCTAAATATTACCACAAAAAGATTCAATAAGTAAGAAATGGCCACTTCTAGTCCTATTTATCATTATTGCAATAGGGCATTGTCAGTACTAGTATTGCCTTAAACTTCAGTAAGTGCATGGCCTATCGTCTTATCATTAATAAATAAGGTTATCATGGCTGTATGAACATATCAATTGTAATAATCAATTACTTACATAGCTATATTAAGCTAATCGACAAAATCATCAAATTATATAAATATTATTGCAGCTCAAAAGACTTTTAGACAGACAATGGTGTCGTCTTTAGAAATGCATTGTAGGCCGAGTACGTATATTCGTTCTATATATTAATTTAAAGAGATTCCAATTGTATCTAAAACTTTTTCGTCGTTGAATAGAAATAAAAAGTGTGTTGGCAACATCTTTTTGTATATTTTCACAATTCATGATTTTCATAAACATTACACCTCCTGGCATATTGCTAAAAAAATCTATATTTCCCTTTGCTTTGATAACAAGTTAATATCTAATATCATCATACAAAGGACAAACCACTAAATAATGTTGCTCATCCTCCACTTTGTTCATGTTACAACACAGTCTGTCATTTACTGGTACAGGCGGGTTATATCCAGGGTTTTATGAAACACTCGTCGTTCCCTGATGGGCTTATTTTGTACTTAATCTGTACTCATTACAGCCAGCTATGGTAATTTAGGGTCAAGACATGCAAATCCCAAATCGTGGGACTATTTTGTCTTTGAAATCATTACGCTGTCATCTCAGCCAATCAGAAGCAACGTTACAAACGGCGACGCCATTTTGTCCTTTATGGGCTGGTAGAGTAAAATTTTAAGTCAATGAAAATGCTCGTAACAAGCAAAATTGAATTAATTCAAAAAATATATATATATTTATTTATTTATCCAAACCCATCTGTTGACACTATCAATACGCTTAACAGTATATTATACAAATTATATCTGGAATTATGAAATTGAACTAGAGATATGTCTGTTAGACATTAAGTGCTCGCTAAATATTTCCTAACCTTAATTCCCGCTATAAAATCATCCTCTGCAACAAGTGTACGTAGCACTTTCGCTCATTATCTTTATGACTTTTGCAAGGAGGTGGTTTACACCCTTGCCGCATTGTAATACATACTTTCCTTTACTTCATCAGAACTTTAAATGTGAAATTACTTTGAAGTTCTTTGTTACATAAAAGTGTGTTTATTATCATATTGATATTGATACGATAAACTTGTTTCGTTGTTCAAAATAGTCGTGGACTAGAACACCGTCCAGTCTCTGTGCACGTGGTGACTTACCTGTGCCATGCTTGAACGCCTTTCTGGGGTACATTAGATCTAGAGCTCAGACTGTTATTTCATAATGTGTTTTTTATTCTTTTTCTCTCACGCAAATCTGTGTAATTTTATAAATATTAATTAGAATTGCAGCAAATGCGGTCTATGATCACAGGGTTTAGTAAGCGATAGTGCAACGTACAACTAGGACCTAGGATGATGTGAAATAGATTAAATATGTGGCCGGTGCTAAAAGTTATCCGTTTCGTCACTTTCTTTTATTGACTTTATAAACCTGAATTGCATTGTATTGTTCCAGAAGTTACCAGAGTTGATCAGATGCTTAGAATAATGTGACCGATGCAAGAGTTTGTATGATACGATACACCGCTTGAAATTTACACAAAACAAATGCGTTTAGCACTGAAATGTCACTGTTGTTAATGCATAGTAGATTATCGCTGACAAGTATATCGTAATATATATTTTTGAAAATTTGGTGTCACTAAATCATGGCGAAATCTATTTAACACTATAAGACACTGACTTCCGGTATCGCGTGCGCAGTTGGAATCTACGCATAGCGGATGTACACAGACTCTACACCCGACAAGGAAAATAACAGTACGAGTACACTCGCACTAAAAAGTAAAAAGAGACACCTTGGTCAGTCTGAAAGAGATTGGGGGCTTTAAATGATTCACAACTATTATTAAATTTTTCGGTCTTAATAAGGTTGTTGATCTTTCAAAATGGTAATTTAAAAAATGCATGATGTACATGAAATTCTAAGTGTTTACAGTTTATGCAATTTGCAAATTTAGTTAATTTGAAACCCATTCACGTAAAAACTGTACAATTAGTAAAAGTGGAAAATCAAGTTAAAGTTAAGGGATACCTTCAACATTGATAGATACATACATATTTCTATTTCAATACACACAAGAAACAAAGTTTTTCAGTAAAGATTCACAAAATAAAACAGCTAACAAAGTCATTTCTTTTTAAATAAATTTTGAATGATAATGTTTCATTAAAAAATTCAATATCTAAAAGAACCAAAAAATAAAAGTTGTTTTCCTTTTTTTTTTTAATTTTGAAGTAAATATCTGTAAAATAAATACATGTATGGTATTGTATGAGAGAAGGATAGTGAGAATCAGATAAAGGGAGAGCAAGGTGTGTTTGTTGACGTTGAATATGTAAGTTATGAACTTGATATTAGTTACACATTTTGTTATTGACCTTATACGGAAAAATATTGAGTCTAAAATAAACTTGTATCGGGCGAGGCGAAACAAACCTGTGTTCAATGAACAACTGCAAAATCCATTATGTATGGAAACCACACCAGCACGACTCAAAACTGAAGTCATTTTCACATCATTGAATGACTCGAATGCGTTGTCATGGTCCATTTCTATTAAATAATCCTAAATAAGTATTGCCGATTTCGGTTTACCTTGAAAGTGGTTATCAGCGCTATCATTCAAACATTTTGTCTCCATCTTGTTGAGTGCCGTCGTCGCGAAGCGTTACTTAACCGCCATTTTGTTGCTAATGGCGTAAGGGAAAAAGAACGATAACTCTATCGTCCAAACCTGATATGATATCTACTAACATGATACGACTACATCTTGGATATCACGTGACGTCATTTTAGCCAATAGAAATACTAGATTTTTGTATGAGGCTGGATAAATAAAGATATCCCTAACAATCCAAATTGTTTTGCTCACACGAGATATTATACAGATTTCTACATTATTACGTATATCTATTTATCACATAATTCGCCTGATATCCAGTAATTTCGCCCGTGTAATATTTTTTCGTATGTCACCAGTGTAATATGACCTGGAGCGATTCTCATTGGCTGGAAGTTCATTGTGACGTCAGACAGAAACAATAAAATGACGTAGGGAAAAGTGACGTGACGTCAAGATTACGAGGACGACGGGACAAAATGGCGGCCTTTGCTGGTTTCTCGGAATACATTTTGACGTGAAATTCTTTGTTAGGTAGGTATTTGGAGTCATGTGATAAAAGTATCTTACATTTGTGTTCATTTGATATGAGATTTTATGAAACTCGTCTCGAAGTTTTAATTTTTGCTCGCCAAGCCTCGCAAAAAAACTTCTTAGACTCGTTTCATAAAATCTCATATGAAATGAACAATGAAGTAAGATCCTATATATATTAACAAATAATAATCATCGAGGCTGAAGGAATAAAAAATAGGGAGGATAAAAACGCTAGCCGGAAAAACTTGAGGGGTTGGACGGGTGACTTCAAGTGATATTTCACTCGATTGAAAAATAACACATATATTTCCATCTCAAAACTTTATCTTTCAGTCTATATTGTAATAAAACACAGTTACAAGTAATCAAAAGTTTGCATTGCAATATCGCGTATTTAGTTGAGATCCTATGCCTTTACGTCATAAATTGTTGTCGGCTTCTACGTGATCTTCAGATAAATCACTTGGTTCCTCTTTGTAGAACACCCGAAGCAGAAAGTAGCATACTAATGCCATGGAGAAGATTATAAATCCCTCTATACAAAGAACATACAACATGGACATCTGTGACCAACTGTCCATCAGATATCCAATCAGGAACGAGTTTATGGCAGAACCAAGGCACGCGGTGATGACGTAATATGACGCTATCTTTCCTGTTACCGGGAAAAATGATTCTTCGGTGAGAGTAAATATAGAAGGTGATATGATAGACATCCCAATACCTGCTAATACACTGCACACCCATATAACGTTGCTAAACCCGTACAAACCGCTTAGAATGAAAACACCATTTACGGCTATTAATAGAATACTATATGATATCACTAACTGTAAAGGTTTGAAACGTATAGCAAGGAAAATACCTATGAATCTACCAAATGCGAATGAGCCGTGAAAAAGTGACGTTGCCATAGCCCCGTTTTGTTTCGTCCATCCCATCTGTGAGACACAGAATGCGGTCAGAAAATCACCGTAGGCATCTTCCATTGCCGTGTCGATTCCAGAAATAAGTCCAGTCACTAACAAAGTCACCGCCTTCATCTTCTTTGACGAATGCTTTTCAACACGTATATCCTCATCGACATGAGAAACTCGGAATTTCTTTAACAATGATAAACTGAACAAGGTAAGGAATGGGATTGAAACAATAACACATAGTCCTGAGGATATACTATATGGAATGTACAGATCAGAGGAATACCGAAAGACTATCTGGTCATACATGTAAGAACAATTTTCGAATGTCATATTTGGCATCTGTACACAGTCAGTATCTGGGGACAACGTTACGACATCATGGAATGGTGTCGATGTATTTGATGAGTTGTTTATCACGTCATTAGTGATTGTGAACATGGTAGTGTATGCATAGGAAAAATTATTGCTGAGATCATTTGACGTAGTTTCTGTGACGTTTTCAGCTGCGACACTGTGCGCTACAAATAACATAGATCCATTCAGGCCATCAGATCCTGTTTCGTCATTGCTTTGAAGGAAGGGTGTGACAACAAGTGGAGACAATATGGCACCGAAAGCGAAACTGAAGTAAAGTGCCTGCATGGGAGATTCTGAATTAGATCCCCAAATGGACAGCATCTCCGCGAGGACCACTGCAACATAGACAGATAATAATGGTTGACAATAAACATGGGTATTTAAAAACCAAAAGGAGAGGATTGTATGGAAAAGACTTATATAAAAAAAGGTTTGATCTCTTTGTCTCCCGGTGATTTAAAATTCATTTGTGGCCGAATAATTTATAAAGACCACTTCCCTTAGAGAATTTTCGCTGTATTTTCCCAATCTTATGTAAATATTTTCCCAAATAAAAAAAGTCTCTAAAATATACAAGTTTCAAGAAAGATGAAATGTAGTTTTTACCAATTCAAAAGCTACTGGCCCCTGAACTTATTGAGTAAGAAAATCACTGTCTGCTCCTTTTGTTCCGTGCATGTATAAATCTTTAATGTTATGTTGATTAATTGTGATACCTCACTTGTAAAGTAAATATGTGTAATTGGAATAATGAAATGAATGGAAAGTAATAATTGAAAGCTGAGGTTAGTAGAATAAATACCTTGTAACTTTGAGACTTAACCCATAAACCAATAGCACCTAGATATTTAATTATCAATTTCGTATTGTCTAAAACGTCATTGTATCCAAATTGATACCAATATACGCATAATTCTCTAATACCATGTTATATATATATATTTACATTCTAAGTGTTTCGTCGCTATGTGAATCAATCAACCTACGAAAACAATCATTTGCCTATGAAAACACTGTAAATATATTTATGAAAACAACGATTCTCTGCATCGATCAACTGATTTCAAACATTACGCCAGTTTCATATCAATAAAAAATAGTCCCCCACAATATTTAATGTATAATCTTTAATGTGTTGTTTCTTGATGAAAAATCAAGTAAGATGTACTGTAATAAGTCAATCAAATCTTGTTTCAACTATATTGCTTGTTTATCGTTTGTCATTTGAAAAAAAAGGGACGACCGGAAGGAGGAAGTTTGCAAACCCGACGTTGTGGAACGACTTTGTCATCCAGCTGTTCCACTAAATTCGTTTCTCGTCGTATATGGGTGTCATATTCTTAAATATGATATAATAAGAAACAAGATGGGAGCAATAACAGTACATGCATGTATATAGTGATTTGTGTACTTGATTAAAGACAAATTGTGTAGGGTAGCAGCAATATTTAGATTTTTTTTCTGTTGAGTGTTTATATCTAAGTTTCATTATTAAACAAAAAAAATTGAGAATGCCCCATAATGTTCTGAAAGAACAAGGATGGTACAAATAATACTATTTGTACGGCCACATTTCTAAAGATTCACATGTTTCAGACCAAGTGATCAATTTCTGAATTATGTTTCAGAGAAAATATCAGATATATTTGCATAAAACAAATTATTTAGTGTCATCACTGAGACATGAGATTTATACTTTATTCATAAAAAGTTCCAGTTGTTTTCTTAATTATGGTATCAATTTGGGTACACTGACATTTCAAGGTCAAATATCTTAATGTGGAAAGGATCAGATGACTATTTAGTCTTTTTGTCGTTTTTTTGGAATCAGCAATAAGTTTATACCATATAGCATTCCTTACCCGAATCCACGCTACCTCCAAATAGGCCTTGAACACAGTGACCGATCAGCATTGGTAAGAATTCTGTACACCAGGGTATAATTGCCATAGCTAAGGCCACGCCCACTATACTGACCCCCAAAATCAGACAGGTAGAAAGTCGGCCATAGAGTACACTGGCACCTAAAGATCCTGCGATGTGAGCAATGTTGACCGCCATCATGTAGACGGAGGCCAAGGTGAAAGTCACACCCGTATTGTGCTGGAGATCCAGCAGTGCGGGACCCATCTGTTCGTACGTCCATCCCTGTAATATAAACGTTTTGTTGTGTTTACATACCTGTTTTTCTGATAATAAATGTCGGGAGAAAGTGCATTTTCAACATTTGCGTTGACATGTAATTTTGCGACGCATCACATATATTGAAATATTTAACAAAAAGCAAGACGATATATTATAAATGAGCATTCCTTAATATTTTTTCAAAGCAAAATAGGTAGTCCATCAAATGACAGGTAGGAAATTAGAATTGTACCTGCGCCCATTGCATGATCGTAAAAGTCAATTAAATTTGGTAACAAATAATTTTCATTTGAACTCTGAAAAATGCAAAACAGATAATACATAACGGATGCAAGAAACGGACATATTCCGCACATATAATTTGATATAACTCTCATTTAGTTCTACGTTAAAAATATTAAGGATAAATTGTGGACAACAATCTGTAATTCCAGAAGTACATTATACGATACGACATAGCAAGGCACATTCAGAGGCTCTGAACAAAACCGATCTTTTGTCAATTTTACTTACAAACACAAAGAACGCCGAACATAGACACGCCGTGTAGATGAGCTTTTCCGTGAGGATTCGAGGTTGTCTCGGTTTGTCGAATTCGTCCTGTTCCTTGTACGGGAGGAAAGCCACCTCACATACGCCATCGTTCGGTATCTGGTCGATGGCTTCTTTTGACTTGCTCTTTCCTAACATATTTTAGATTGAAATATCAGCCGCTCAGTCAATTGTACTTAACATTCTGAAATTAAACAAAAGGAATATAACTATCATTCGAAATCAGTTCTGAAATTAAACAAAAGGAATATAACTATCATTCGAAATCAGTTAAGAGTTTAATTATATAAACGCTTCCCTCAAGAGTACACAGTTACCGAATAATAATCCTTTTCAAGTATTGATGGTTTTCGTTTTTCGTCTCTTTACCATTTAAAAGATTAAAGCATAAACAATTCTGTGTTCATCAATTACATGAAGTCGCCATCAGTAGTTTAAATTTTTATCATCTCTCTGAAATCAAAAGTTCAATGACCATTTTTACTTGAAAGCACACATCATGTACCCTTGAAATCGACATTGAATTGCCATCAACACCAAAATGGTAACGGTACACACAGACTGTATGCATGGCTTAACGTAAGAGTAAGAAAATATTGTTGCTATGAACTTATACTTTGCTAAGATGTTTGTCATAGATGCATGCTAACACTGTAATAACTGCGGACAAGATTTGTCGTAAATCAATTTCTCCTTATCGTTCGATTATTTTGATGAAAATAAATATATATCAATGGGACTAATTTACTTACCACGTGATACCCGATAACGTTTGGGTGGAACTATTGTTTCTATTGGTGATGAAATGACGTTCAAAGATGATATCCCGCGCTAACGTCATTTCAGCTGGAAGATTACAAAGATTTACGCCCATCACCACTGCAGATGCTAGTCCCGCCAAAACATTATCGGGTACCACGTGTTAAAATGTACGTGAAATAGTCCCAGTAGGTTTGTTTTGGACATTCAAACTAATCACCTTACTCTTTTATGATGATGACTTCACTCAAACTTCTTTTTCTATCAGTAGAAGAAATTTCGTAAAAGGTTTTGATAATGTTGCTAAAAAGATTGTTTAAAAAAACCTCTCACATTTAACATTACGTTTAATCTTGGTACCCGAGATGTTATCACATTGATATCCTTCATTACTATTCAATTCACACCGCGGAAAGTAGGACAGATGATCTACTTGTGTGACCTATAATGCAGCGGTATTGTGTCATGACGCGTTTTGGTGTGAAAATACAGCAATACAGCTACAATTTGATGTTATTTATTTAGCGACCTGGTAAGAAATGACAACAATCACAAGTGCAATGGGGCTAATTGACGTAACACGTGATACCCGATAACCTTTGTGCGGGACTAGCATATCCAATGGTAATGGAACGTAACTTTTTGTCCCACTGAAATGACGTTAGTTCGGGATATCATCTTTTGGCGCCATTCCATTACAAATAGAAACAATAGCCCCGCAAAAACTTTATGCGGTATCACATGGTACGTGAATTAGTCCTATATAAATGACACAATATGCATTTACCCAAGATCTCTGACATACAAAAATGTATTAGTGTATTGGTATAGCAGATGTATGATGTGCACGGAGAATGTATGGAACTTAAACATGTACACTGTATACCTATATACCCGAGCCAATGTCACGTACGTTGAACAAATGTAATACAAAACCAATGAAGAGTTGATGAAATTAATTTAAAACAAGAACACGCACCTTAGGCTTATAATGTTAACACACTACTGTAAGTGGACTTTTCTGGCATATCACATAAGAACTGTTTTGTTACATTTTTTGATACATGAATATGTGCACGTTGTATTGAACTCTTAGACTAAATTGTCCTTTTTTAACTCTTTTGAGTATAGGTACATGTATGGGATAGTGAAAAAGGAATAATATTTATTCAATATACAATTGCTTGTATCAATCAGATTAAACAGTAATTAATTATTCTGTTATTTCTTATGCATTCCAATCGGTATCGTCCAAGTTCAAATTGATCTTGGTAGTGCAGGTAGACGTTTTCACTTTAAGATTTTTATTATTATTTTTTTTTTTTTTTTTTTTTTGCAAAACATCAAGTGAATATTTGCAATGTAAGTTGCCTTAGTTCGACGCCAAGCTTTACAAGCATATTGATAATACTACAATCATGTGTATCAAACAGATGCAATAAGACAGTGTTTAAAGGCATATTAGAAACATCTATAAAGTCATTCCACAGTTTCTGAAAATATTACAAGATCGTCAGCGTAAATCAGAAGGAATAAGCTTATTCCCCGTATTCAAACGCTGTAGCACCACTCCGAATAAATGAAGTTTCAAAATCAGTAACGAAAGGAAAAATGATAGACGCGATGGAATCTTTCCTTGCGTTGATCCGACATTGTGTTCAAAGAAATTAGAACATTTACCAGTGAGAAGAGAAACAGCAGATTTGCCTGATTTATAAAGAGATTTTATGACCTGTAAGGTTTTACCTCTGATTACTAATACCTAGTCTAGTCAATTTACTTCATCAATTTAATCTATCTACGTAGTTAAAGGCTTTTCGAAAGTCTACAAAGAAGCAATACAGTCGTTTCTTAGATGACAATGTTTTCGTAAAGACAAGTTATCATTTATATAACCATGATTAATAGACCTGACAATAAATACTCATAGTTGTTTCCAAAAAACATTTAAAAATTCGGCTCTGTAACCATCTGTGCTAGGACTTTTATTATTTTTTTCATTTTTTAGTGTTTTCGCTGCCTCTTCTAAAGTGATAATCCCCTCGAAATCTAAAGACTCTGAATCATTTAATTTTTTGACATCATATATATCTAAGTATTCTGTTAAACTAAAATCATCTATGTCATAATTATCGTCATAAAGTTTTTCATAGTAAAAATGAACCTCTTTCAGAATAGAATCTTGATCTGTTAGAATAGCACTATTATCTTTTTCAATTGGAGGTATTATCTTTGAAACAAAGTTCCTATTCTCTAGACTTAAAAAAAAATATTTTGTTGGTTTCTCACCTTCTTGCCATCTTGCTCTAGATCGAATGGCACTTCCTTTAATTTTATTTACTCGTAATATTTCTAACTGCTTTTTTATCCTCTAATACTTCCATATTTACATGCTCTTGTTCTTCTAGGTTTTGAATAATTTTCTTAAGATTGTCTTCATTCAAATTTAGCTGTTTCTTTTCAAAAGATGAGTAAGAGATACTTTTACCCCTTATTTCCATTAGCAGAGTTTCAAGGAAAAGTTGGTCATAAATAACAAATTGAATATCTGTATCAGCAACATTACTAATGTTGTTCCTATCATGGTAAACAGTACTGACTTTTGGTATCAACAATAATATTCTTAACCATTTTGAAATATTCTTCATCATACATGTATAATAGTGAGCATAGTGAGCAGTGTTCAATCTACGATTATTTGTCGTGGGTTCTTTTCAATGTTTTTTGTGAAAACAATGGGTCCCAGTGTTATAGATACCTATTCACAGAAATTTCATGGGTCCTTTTAAAATTCTGTGAGTCCAGGACTCGGGATGCGCACATAGATTTATCACTTAGTGAGGAATTGAATTTCCAGAGCCCCTTGCCTCGTTTGAATTCATTGAACTTTAAATTAATCATTGGAAAAGAATGATCAGATCTATAACCCGCTTCTATAGTTGCATTGGCCACACTTGGTAACAAATTTTCAGATAAATGGTAAAAGTCCAATCTAGCTTGTTTTATAGGGCTTTTCTTTCTCCAAGTGAAGCGTCTAGACTCTGGGTGTAGATCCCTATAAATATCAACCAGTGAATAATTCTCAATAATTTCTAAAATCTTCTCTCTTGCCTTTGGATTATTAACATTTTTATAACTACTATCGTAATCTAGATCTACTTATCATTACCAAAATCTTCTAAAGTATTTGTTAAAGAGACATAAAAAGTAGGTGAGTCAGTATTTGGCCCATATAACGTAATTAAAGTAATTTTATAGCCATCTACAATTGCATCAAGGGCTAAAAAATTTTCCGATAAATCTCTTCGTTCTTTAATAACATTCACCTCAACATTATTATTCAATAAAATAGCAACTCCCCTTGAGTTGGATCTGAATGAACTGAAGTGACAATCACAGCCCCATTCACTTCTAATAGTATTTGGACATTCTTCGGTAAAATGACTGAGTGTCTTGCAAACAATATATACTACAATTTACTAATATCGTAGTACATTGAATCTTCTCGAACGATAGAGAGATTTTTTTAAATACTCGTGTAATTGATCACCATTAACCTGTGGAGACAGGTTAGAAAAAAATGCATAGAAAGACATAGGTTTATCGTGGTTAAAAGCCACAAAGTGACGCGTACAAAAGGTACAATAAGAAAAGGTTAGTCTACACAATTAGCTAGATTATACATCCTATATAAGATGTTTTCAGATACCACGTAAATCAGTACAAAGAGACAGACTTAAGTTATTGAATAAGAACTAAACTAAATGGAAATTTCAAAGGATTCCCATAAGCTATCACTACCTGTAATACGATGAAATCGTTTAGCAAATTACAGAGAAATATAGAATTATGACTTGATGTTAATTTGTTAATTACATTTTGTGCTTTATTTCAAAAACCAAGTTTTAAATGAATTTTAAAAATTAAATTTAAATTTGATAGAAATCACAGATTTTCACAGATTTTCTTTATGAAATATGCACGCGTTAGGTGATTCGACACTCCGAAAACACAGATACATGTATTTAGGTTACATGTCATCCAAATAGATCAAAAGCAGAGCTGTCTATTTGTTTTGTTATGTTTTATTTTTTAATCTTGGTCACAGATTGAAATATCATACCTTTCAACAGTAACAGCTGTGATATCATTGACGGGTTCGAATTCCGGTTTGGACGCTACATTTCCCCTCACCATACCCACGGTGGGGGTGTAAGGCGTCTCGTACATGTTTGTCTTCAATGGCGAAGACTTTGAAAAGGGTGAAAGGAATGTAGCTGAAATTGGACTGAGTCGATCATCGGTGACCAGATAGATAGAGCATTCGGCTAGCATTTGGAGACCTGGGTTCGAATCCCAGTCTGGCCGCTACAGTTTCATCTCTCCTACATTTATAGTGATTAATTTCCATACTTACCTACTAATAGTCTACTAGCTATACAATATAACTATAAATCCTTGATCAAAATCACTTCACTCAACAACATTGTAACACACAGAAAGATAGATGAGTACAACAGTATATCTAAATCTCTGAATACACTGACGAAATACATATAGTTGATTATTGTGAGATATGTTCATACTACATCACAATACATACCAGATTATATGGTCCACATCTCTCCATATAGATCGAACTCTGTGAATTCTTGTAATACAGTTATATCCACTGCCACAATTAAAATTGATCAAAGATATCATAAGTATGAAATCGAATCAAGGTCCAAACTTGTAAAAAACAAATACAGTAAAAAACGATCCCCTTTAGCACTTAATAAAGACTAATAAAACTACGACTATAAAATGT